>NW_026555247.1:44432500-44690510 GCF_021234165.1 Pteronotus mesoamericanus
GTCGGCTGCCGGCGGGCGCCCCACCCCAGCTGCTGGAGGGCGGGGCCCGTGCGCACCCCAGCGGCACCGGGGGCCGCTCGCTGCCCTTCCACGCGAGCCAGGAGCCTCCCCTGCGTCCCCAGTTTCACGCGGCGCCCGCATGCCGGGCAGCCAGCACCTCGCCCACAGCGCACAGAGCACCACGCCTGGGGACCGGGCACCGTGGACTCGCGAGCCCCTGCCGACCCCGCGTCGGGGCGCCCCCAGCCCCCCGTCCTGCTGGTCCTGGTCTGTCGGGTGCCCCAAGAGGTTCTGCGTGTCGGGGGCTGTGGGAGTAGGGGCCCCTTCCTACCCCGGAATGGGCGCGGCCTCTTCTGTCGCTGGAGCCGCCTCGCCAGAGGCTGTTGGGCACGGGAGAGTCTGTGTGTCCTGCCACGATGCGTTGGTCCTGGCCTCGGGCGCCGGACCACCCAGGGGACCTGGGGCGGGTCCTGGGCGGGCGTGGACGGCGGCCCCAGGCTGCGGGCCGCGTGGGCGTGAGCCTCCCCTTTCACCCGCGACGTCTCGGCTGGCTGAGCCCGAGATTCTGAGCTGCTCCTTCCCTGTCTGTGGTTGCTGTGTGCTGTTCATCGTGAGGGTTTGTTTTTTTTAAAACTGTTTCACATTAAGACAACTGCAGGTGCAGGCAGCTGTGGGAACTAACAGAAAGGCCCAGCCCCCCAGCCAGTTGGGGACAGGGACGCAGCGCCCGTCCGCCCGCCCCCGGCATCCCGTGGTTCCCGCCTAGTCACCGTGGCTCCTGCCGAGCCGTGCGGCCTGGTGGCCGTCGACTGTCGTGGGCACCGGCGTGTCCCCGTGGGGCTCCGGACACGGCCTCGCTGGCACGGGTGGAGGCCCAGCCGCGGCTGCCGCGCTGGGCACTGAGCGTGTGCGCCGCTTCGTGATGAGCCTGGGGCCACCTCACGCCCCCAGCTGTGACTCTGCTTCTCGGTGTCTGCCCGGCCCTGGGGCGTCCCTTTCCGCATCGCTGGCCCCGCAGGGTCAGCCTCATCCACCTCCTCAGGATTGGCTGCACGGAGCCTCTCCCTCCCTTGCCTGTCGCCTGGCTGCGCGCACTCCTGCCGGCTCGCACGGCGCGTCACGCGTGTTGCACCTGGGCCTTCTCTCGCTTCTGTGCCTGGCAGGGACCGTCCCCGCTCCGTCCCTTGTCCACACCGCCTTGCAGAGAACCAAGGTCCCCCTCAGACGGAGCTGTGTCCTCGAGGGGGTAGCTTGCCGGCGCCACTGCGCACAGGCCCCAGATAAGCTCCGGCCACCCATTCTGGCCTCCGTGCGCGGCCCGCCGGGCCCCTGCGTTGAGGCGCCGGCTCGTGCTGTGGCCGCTGCCCACACGGGGACACGGGGACACGGGCCCGGGCAGAGCAGGGCCTGGGCCGGCGCTGAGTGCGACTTGGCTGCCGTCAGGGGCCGTGCCCTTGTGCCCAGGGCTGCGTCCCAAGTGGGCACTGCCCCCTGAGGCCTGTCCCTGGTGGGGGCGCCATCGAGAGCCCCGGATGCAGGCCTGGTGCTGGCCCAGCGCAGGGCGTCCTAGGTTGGGGCCCGTGAGACTCTGCCCGGCTTGTGGGCAGGTGGCCCTCCCGTCTCTGAACGTCAACACCATGTGTGTTCGGGGTTTACGGCCAGGATAGTGTGAAGGCAGTTGTGTTCTTTTAAGTCCTAACTGCGTGTTCGCCTACAACTTTGAGGGTGAGCAGCACGTCCTGCCTGTTTCTGGAGGTTTCCTGCCTGTGCTCCTCCTGGTTACCCGTTGTCAGACAACGCGCAAAGGGCATGGGGTGGCTGCTGGCTCCCTGGCGGCTGAGCCCGCACGGCCCGGGCCAGGGGCGTGTGCGGGCATGTGCGGGCGTGTGCGGGCGTGTGCGGGCGCACCTGCCGCAGGTCGGGGGTCTGATCCGCGCTGGCCCAGGGCCTCCAGACCCCCACACACACGCGCGGGCCCCGACTGTTCCCTCGCAGAGCTGTGCAGCCGCACCGGCCGCCGATGTTTGGGGAGGAGCCGCCCGACGCCCCCGACACAGAGCAGCCGGGCCCCTGTCGGAGGCAGCGGCAGCCCAGCCTGTCGGAGACGATGCCGCTGTACACGCTGTGCAGGGAGGACCTGGAGAGCATGGACCGCGAGGTGGGCCCCCCCGGCCGCTCGGCGTCGGGCCTGCGCCCCGCGCCCTGCCTCTCGGCGCCGCTGCGTCGGCCGCAGGGGCGATACGTGCCCTGAGCCCTGACCGTGCGCCGCATCGGGCTGGCAGGCCCTCCCCCGCCCCGCTCCCCGGGCACCGGACCTGGCCAGGCGTTGCTAAGGGGGCGCTTCCCAGCGGCCGTGTGAGCCGGTGCCGCCCGTCTCCCGCTTCCCCTGTGAGAGCCACAGGCGCAGGCGCAGGCTCGCCCGGCGTGCGGGGCGGTCACGGCCCTTGGCTCTGGGGTTCGGACAGGAGGGCGGCCACGCGTGCGGGGGGCACGGGGCACGGGGGCAGGCCCTTCGGCGCCCACCGACGGCGCGCGTCCGCCCTGGCCCGGCAGGTGGACGACATCCTGGGGGAGGGGAGCGACGACAGCGACAGCGAGAGGAGGAAGCCGGACGAGGAGCCGGAGCCGGAGGAGGAGCCGGAGCCGGAGCCGGAGCCGGAGGGGCAGCCTCCGCCCTGCGAGCCCCCGGCCCCCGCGGCCCAGAGCAGGCCCGCGCAGGAGTCCCCGCCGCCCGGCGAGAGGGGTGACAGGGGCCTGGCGGACGGCCGGGCGCCCAGGTGAGGGCCTGCGGGGGGCGTGGGTGAGGGCGGGGCCCGCGCGCCGTCCCGGGGGGCCGCCTGCACCCTCTGCCCTCGGACATCCGCTCGCCCGGCGCCCGAGCCAGGTCACCGCGTGGGGCGGCGGGAGGGCCCGGCCTGCGTCCTCGACCTCCGAGAGGGGGTTGGCTCCCGTGCGCACACCGGGCGCCCCGGGGCGCCCCCACGTCCCCGCCGCCCACCGCAGGGGCCTGCGCCCGGGGCCTCAGCGAGCGCTTCTCTCCCAGGGGCCGCAAGAGGAAGCTGAGCGAGGAGGACGCGGCCAGCGAGTCCAGCGGGGCGTCCAGCTGCGAGGATGAGGAGGGCAGCAGCTCGGAGGCCGACGAGATGGCCGCGGCGCTGGAGGCGGAGCTCGACCTCATGTGACCTGCACGGCCCGCGGGGCGCCCAGACCTCGGCGGCCCACGCCGCCCCTTGCGGGGGCTTCCTTCTCTCCAGAGAGATGTGTATATTTTGCAAAGCTCCTCGTACAGAAACACGTTATTTTGCAGAAATGGGTGTTTTGAGACGTTTTACTACCGGGAAGCGTGGGCCACGCCAGGGGTCTCGCGGAGTCGGCCGCGCGGGGCTGGGCCGTGGCTGCCGCTGCGGAGTGAGGGGCTCGGGGTGTTTGCCATCCAACGCCACGGCGCCCGCTCGCTGCAGACGTGGCGAGAACCGCGCGCCCTGAGCCCTGTCCTGGGGGCCCCGCGGCCTCCTGCACCCTCGGCGCTCGTTTCTGGGCGGCGCCGGGCCCCTGGCGCCCAACCGGCCACCTGCTGCCGCTCCTCGGACCCGATGTAAAGTTTTGTATATTTCATATCCGCCCCGCCGCACAGGTCTGTGCTTCATTTAATAAAACCCTTTTTGTAAGCTCTCCTGTCCGGTGCGTTGCCGCGGCGAGTGGGCCCGTCGCCGCAGAGCTGGGAGAACGGGGAGTCCCGGGGAAGGGCCCGGCCGTGGGAGGCTGTGGGTCCCTGTTATTTGGAGAGACATTTCAAAAGCTGTGGTCGCGCGTTGAGGACACAGAGGGTCCTGCTGCTTCTGGTCACTCGGGTCATGGAACCCGGACGTCAGACCCGCAGGAGCGGCCGCGCTGGGCGCAGGCCCCGCGGGGGAGCTGTGGGCCCCCGGCCCTGGGGCCCCCCGGCACCCGTGTGTGCCCACGTGGGGACCCCCGCCGCCCCTCTCGAGTGGACGGTTTCTCGGTCACAATTTCCACCGTCCTAACCGACGCTGAGCCGGTGCCAGGCCACGTGGAAATGAAAGCTCTTGGGCCCTTTCAGTTTGGGGGCGTTTTCACCCGTTAAGAAGTGGCCTGGTTTTTTAAGGCCAGATTTTCCTTTGGCCTCGTGGCCGACGCGCCACCAGGTGAGCCGCACGGTGCCGCCTTCCGTGCGGACGTGAGCTGCGCTGCCCGGCCGGGGCCTGGAAAACGGGCAGGAAATGGGCCCGGGAGCCGTGGATTTAGCCGTGGTCGCTCCAACAGGGAGGTGCGGTGTCCCTGGTGCGTGGATTTGCACCAGGCTCAGAAACCAAAACCTACGGGAACGAACGGTAATTGAAGGAGAAAGCGCGCAGGGCACCGGCAACGCTGCCGCCGTCCCAGAGCTGCGACCCGACCCGGGGTATCCCACGGGGTCCGCAGACCCGGCGGGCTGCGCGGACAGTTTCGGGGAGGCGGCAGCCGCGAGCTCCACCCACCCCCCACTGCAAGCGTTGGCCCGCCCCCACCCCCGCCCCCTTCAAGGCCACAGAGAAGCCGCTCTCCACCCCAGGTTGGGGCCGAGCTGAGCGCACAGCCTCAGGCCTGCCTCTCCCCCTTGGGCCCTGGATTTGCCTCGGATTTGGGATAATTTTCTACAAACTTGGGGGAGGGGCAAGGCCAACACCCAGCAGAGTGCAGCCCAGTGACATCCGTGCAGCCATGGGACCTCGGGGACGAAACAGGCCTCCAGCTCTCGGGAGTGACCCCGGGGCAGTGACCCTGCGGAGCCTCCGCTCCAGCCCTGCGGTGCCGGTGGCCCCCAGCTCTCCTGCCCCCTGCTCCGTCCCTGCAGGCCCTCGCGACTCCCTTTCTGCGGGCCCGGCACACTGCCCTGTCCCTCCCTCGCTGCCGCACAGGACCCAGCACACGGTAGGCGCTTTAGTGTGCCTACTACGTACTGAGTGCGAGACAACACTGACAGCCAGCGTCTCTCGGGCCACCGGAGAGCGGTGCCGGTCGGAGAGCGCAGGACGGCCAGGCCACGCCCCCAGCCTGGACAGCAGGGCGGCAGGGTCTGCTGGAACGTCCCCAGCCTACGTAGCCCGTTAGGAGCTCTCGGCGCACACCCCCGGAAAAGCCACTCGATCCAAAACGTGGACCCCAGTGGCACAGCGCTCGGCGCAGCAGGCGTGGCCGGCAATGCCCTTGGCAACACGGGCAGCGTCCCTCGCGAGCCACGCCACTGACCTAACCCTGACTCACCGCCTCAGGCGTCACGCCCGGCGCTCGGGGAGGGGAAAGCAGGAGGCCCCTGCGCCATCAGCACCCCCATCCCAGCCGAGGCGGGAGCCCCGTCTCTGGTCCGGGCAAGTCTGGAATTTACAACCCGGGGCGCGGGGGGCTTGGGGCTCGACTTCGAGGTCGTTGACTGAGCCCCACGAAGAACACGGCGCCCCAGGGCGTTTCCCAGGTCAGTGCGGTGGATGGGGTGCCCGGGTGGCTCCCACCGGCCCGGGGCCCGTGTGTTCTGGGTGCGTGGCTGCCTGTGCGCGTGTGGCACCGGGCGCGGTAAGATGAGGAGCCGACACGCGTCCTCCCTGCCGAGGGGGTGGGGGACCCGGCCCACGAACCTCCGCCGCTTCTGCCGCAGAACCCGGGCCCGGGCCTCGGCTGCGTCCAGGTGTCCCGGCGCCTCCGTCTGCGGTCCGGACGGTGGAGAGAACTGGCCCGTGTTTCCGGGCGCACCCTGAGCGCGGGCGCTTCCCGTGTTGCCTCGCAGCAGGCCCCAGGGGCGACGGCCGAGCGCAGCCTGCCGTCCGGACACGGGCGCCCCACCGGCCTGCGAGGGGGGTCGGGGGCGACCGCCTCCACGCAGAACGTCCAGGGAGGAAAGGAAACCCGACGGCCTCAGCAGGGGCCGGAGTGACAGGGAAGGAATCCCGCCGTGTTTGGGGGAAACACCGATGTCATTTGAAGCGTATCCCAGGGATAAAGTATTTTTCAAACGCACTGAGGACGCGGCTTGCACACACGTGTGTCGTGAGAGGTTTCCCGTGCCAGCGCCAGAGCAGTGTGAGCGCGACACCCACACGTGCAGAGCCTGCCGTGTGTGCGCCTCTGGCACGGCCAACACACGTGTGTCTGGGCGGAGGCCCCCGGGCGGAGCGCGGCCGAGGGGCTTCCTTTCGTGTCCCCTCCTGACGTCCTCCGGGCGCCGCGGGTGGCAGAGGCGGGAGCACCGCCGTGGGGGCGGAGGCGGCAGGACACCCCACGGGGCCGGGGGGCCCCCGCCTGCGTGCACGCCCCACCGTAGGTCGCGCACGATCCGACAGGCCCCGAGGACGGACCCCCAGGGCACGTCAGGCCCCAGGCCGGGCTGCAGCTCCCCGTCCACAGGGCAGGAAGCCGAGGGCCGCAGGAGGGACACGTCCCGGAGGGACCAGACCTGATGGCGGGGACGAGGCACAGCCCAGGGGCGTGGGCTGCCCCACGGCCGGTTTGTCCTGGGAGCTCAAAGCCCTGCGTCCCAGCTGCGGGCGTCCGCGGACCCGGAGCTGCCCTCCCCACCCCGCAGGGAGGGCCCCGCCCTCTGGGGAAAGGCCCCTGGACCCCCCACGCCCCGGCGACCCCCGGGGGAAGGACAGCCCTCCGCTCAGCGTGCGGGGCCCACTCACGGGCTCAGGCCGCCCCCTGGGCCGCTCAGCGCACGGGACGCCCGGCCTCCGAGGATGGACCCACGCCAGGTTTTACGCGTTCAGGTTGAGCGCCCACACGGAAACGCGCACGACGGGGTCAGAGCCCCGGGCGGGAGGGGCGCTGGCTGTCGGGCTGGACTTGACGCCAGAGGGGTGCCCAGCCCAGGAGGCCCAGAACCAGGGAGGCGCGGGCGCCACCGGGGTGCGGGGCAGGGACGCCCCAGGACGACGCTGGCCGGCCGGCCGGGCTGCAGGCGGAGGACAGGCCAGGTGCGGAAATGGCAGCTGGAGGGCTCGGGCCGAGGGGCCGGGGAGGCTGGGCTGACCGAGCCCCCGCCGGCCGGGCCGCGCGCCTGGCTCCTCCGTGAACCACGGCTCCGGGGCCCCCAGGCCCACACTCCCCTGAGACGGGGCTCCCGACGCCGGTTGCAGGTGAGCCGCTTCACAGAGACCTGTGCTGGCCCCCGAGCAGCCACGGTGGCCCAGTGGGGCCCCCGCCCCGCCCCCGCCCCGCCGGCTTCAGACCCGACCCAGTAACCTCCAGTAACCTCGGCAGACAAGACGAGAAAATGCAGGACTTGGGGACCGATGAGCTTCTCGCTTTAATGTGCTTCCATCACGGTAGGTTTATGAAAGTTAACCTCTAACGACGGCCGTGTAGCCGCTGCCCTGCTCTCTCGGCCCCCCGGGCGCCCGCCGCCCACCAACCCCCGCGCCCGCGCTTGCCCCCGGCGACGGCAAGGTGAGCGCACGTCCACAATCATCCGCGCGGCCTGCTCGGCAGGTCCCTTTACAGCCTCTTAAGGGCCTCTGCTCATTGCACAGAATCAAATAAACGCAGAGCAGGAGAGCAGAGACGGGGCACCCTCCGGAGCTTCCTCCAGATGGACCCTGGGCGCCGCCTCGGGGCGGGGGCGGGGCCGAGTCCGATCTCCTGCAGGCTCCCTGCAGCACAGCTGCGCCCACCTCCCTGCCCCTAAGCCAAGGGGATCCCCCCAGACCCCGTCCCTCGCTGGTTACCTACGACTGTTGTTCCTCCCTCCCGCCGTTTGCTTCTGCCAACTGACCTCCACCGGCCTTTCTTCCTGCTAAACTTACCACAGACGCAGCCATTTCAGCGCACTCGCCTGTGACCACACATGGGCACACACGTGTGCAGACACCCTCACCTGCAAACACAGGCGTGCACGCATGCACACGTACACGCGTATGCTCACACCCACCTACACCCTCCGCGTGGCTGAGCTGCGGTGAGAAGTATTTGCAGAGGAAGCCACGCACCCGGTGTGGCCTCGGCTGGACTGATGGGCCGGCCACACCCGCTCGGCCGTCCTGGCGCCGGCCCTCCCCGCGGGTCTCCACCCCGCGCAGGGCCCCCTGGCCAGGGCAGAGGGGGTCGGGGGGCGCGAGGTGGCTCCGCCCGGGGGAGGAAGCTGGACCGCCCGCCCTTCTCCCGCCGGAGCGGAGCGCGGAGCTGGGCCCTGTGAGCGCAGCCATTTCCGGTGAAAGCGTTTCACCCTGGAGGGGGCGCTCTGCAGGCCTCTGGGCGTCCACAGGGCGACCCGCCAGGTCCCGCGGCTCGGGGCACACGCGCCGTGGTGGTGATGGCAGAGACGCCGGGAAGCTTCCAGATCCCACGCGGCCCCGTCTGCACGCCCCGCACCCTGGACGGCGCCCCCCGCGGTCAGCGCTGCGGGCAGCGCCAGTCTCCGCAAGGCCAGCCCGGCCCCTCGTGCCAGGGGTTGTGTGTCCTTCTAAATCCAGAGCTTCAGCTTCACAACTTGGCCAGAGTCCAAGGCAACAGCCAAGAAAAATTTAAACCCGGCAGCGTTGGGTGCTTTTCCCCTCCGCAGCAACAGTCTCGGGCTCTCTAACGGCTTCGGCCGCCCGGGCGTCCAGCGAGCACAGCCCAGGGACATGGGGCCTCCGGTCGCCGCACGGACCTGCTGGAACACCTGTGGGGGGTGTTTCGTTTCTGGTTCTGGTGACGCTGGGAACTTTCCAGCCGTCCACAGCGGATCTCGGAAAGCCAGGGACCGGGAAGCCCTTCGAACCGGGGCCCTGCCGCATCGTGCTGGAGCCCGGTTCCTGTGGGGTGAGCCGGACCTGGCACTGAGGCGCCGTGGGACGCCCCCCGCGGCAGCCCCTGGGCGGGGCACCTGCACGAGGCGGCTGCAGCCAGCGAGGCACAGGGCTCCGTCCGTGTGACGTCACCCCGGGTCCCCCGGCCCCCGGCAGGACAGGTCCCCAGGCAGCCAGGCACGTGCCTTTGCCGAAAGTACAATGTCCCCAGGCCTCTGTCCCCGACCGTCGGCACAGCCCCCGCCCGCCCAGCTGTCTGTCACAGCGTCTCCCTTCGCCGTCACGCCTGGCACCGTCTGCAGGTCCCCAAGAGCAGAAGCTCCTTTGACGGCTGGGAGCCTGTGCGCCTCAGACACCGGGCGCCGACCCTGCACCGCGCAGCTGACCAAGGAGTGCCCCTGGGGGCACGA
Organism: Pteronotus mesoamericanus; assembly: GCF_021234165.1. Lineage (NCBI taxonomy): Eukaryota > Metazoa > Chordata > Mammalia > Chiroptera > Mormoopidae > Pteronotus > Pteronotus mesoamericanus. The sequence continues at coordinate 44,441,691 of NW_026555247.1, forward strand.
GCAGGGGCCAGTTCACGGCGACGGGCAGCTCGGTGGACGGCACCTGTCCTTGTGGACCAATGTGCTAAGTCCGAGGTGACAAGTGACGTCTCAGTGAGGTGACTCGGCTGCTGCTAAGGGCCTGTCAATTTGGGTCGCCTGAGGCCCGCGCTGCATCACCTCGTGTCCCTCTCAAGGGCAGCAGCTGGTCGGACATGTCTTTCAGGTGGGGGTGCCCAGCACAGCTGCCCCGAGCACGCGCTTCACCGACGGTGTGAACAAGTAGTGACCGAATGGGGCAGAGGCCAGGGATCTGTCCGCTCCGCTCACAGAGGCGGGAGAACGACCTCTCCTCCGAGTGTCGCTGGCACCACGGAGCTGAGAGAAGCCGGCCCCCTCACCTGGTGCCGCTCCGCAGAACAAAGCCACCCGCGCAGCCGACCGGCTCCCGCGCCGGGCCTGACGTTGGCTCTGGGAAGCACGTCACGGGCAGGGAGTTGAACGAGGTGAGAAGAGGCAGAAAAGCGCGGTGCTGCCTGTGGGACCCAGAACTTTCCACAGCAACGAAAGCAGCGTCGTGGAAACCGCTGCGCAGACGTGGATGGACGCCCAGCGCTCGCTGGCCTCGGCCTCACGTGCCGCCCGGACCTGGCCGCGCACGGGGCCACCCACGCCGGGGACCGTGTGACACCCCGTCGCCCACGGCCAGGAGAGAACCCGCCGCCGAGCGCCTGTACCCGGAGCTCACGCGCAGTAACTCCCTGCGAACGGGGCCACAGACGGAGGACAGGCCCAGACACTGGGGCACATGCGTCCTGCGGGCTCGCCGTCTGCCCCGAGGCCGGCGGCCAAGGCAAGGGCCAAGCCTGCGGCTGAATGCACGCGTCTGGAGTTACAATAGGAAACAGAATAACAGACACGCAGCCCCGGGTAACTTAGGGCAGAGCATGAAAAGTAGTGAACTTTTCAAGGGGAAACTGGAGGAAGCTCAGACAGAACGGTCGCTTTGTGATGGGAAGCGTTTGATCTATCAAAGCGAACGGCAGGGCAGACGAGAAAGGCCAGCTGGAGACACTGGCTGTCGGGCGTCTGGGGGACCCGCTGTGTGACCTGGACATAAAACGCTCAAGGGAACCCTCAAGGGGAAGAAGACTGAGAGCAGAAGCACAGGAAGACGTTGCTTTCCGGGGCCGCTGGGTGCAGGGGGGCTGCGATCGGTGGGCAGAGCCCGCCCTGGAGGAGAGGGGCTGCGGCCGCCGAGTGCAGACAGGGCGGGAGATGAAGTCAGAGGGGCCACCTCCTTCCACGGTAAGAAGAATGAACGAAACAGAAAGCTCGGAGCCAGGCAGACGGAAGAAAGCCCGTGTCCGAAGGAGTCCGTGGGGTCGGGGTGGGGGCTGAGGGCATGGCCCATGGGCTGGGGGAAGCCCGTTCCTTCTCGCTCAGAAGTGCCAGCAAACCCAGGGGAGCCAGGCAGACAGGCAGCCGCGGGGGGCGGGGCCGCAGGGGCCGGGAGGCCCGGGCAGCGGTGAAGGGTCCGGGCCGCCGGGAGACGAGGGTGGTGGCCGTCTGAGGTGGCAGGCACACAGCTGTGAGTGCCCTGAGCTCAGGGAGCCGCTCGTGGGAATGCGTGGACCGTGTGGTGTCTGAATCCTCTCTCAGCCAAGCTGTGACCAGGAAAAGGAGGGAATGTATCATCTTGTTTTGAAAATCAGCCAAGAAATGAAAATTACAGTTCAACATCAAGAGGAAAATCACCAACTTGGGAAACATCGGGAAAGGAAGTGCGGAGGCGTCTGCGTAAGGGCCGTGTCCGCCCTCCTCCCTCCCCGCTGGCGCACTCCCGGGGACGGCTCTCGGGCACAGGGGACGCCAGGCAGGGACGCCGAGCGCGCCTGCCCCGCCGGGCGCCCGTCCGCTGACCCGCCGGCTGCGGCTGTGCTCAGGCCAGGCTCTGAGGCGTTAAAGGCAGCGCCGCCTACAACAGCGGAGAACAGGGGACAGCGAGCCCAGCCACAGCGCCGGTTCCGGGAGGCTGCTGGCGCAGGGTGGCCTGCTGTGCGCTCCCCTAAATGCTGGGGGAGCCCGGAGACCACTGAGAACGTCCGCTGCCTGTGAAAAGGGACCAAAATCCAGCGGACAGTATGATGGTATTTTTGTGTATAAACAAACACAAACGTGTTTTATGTGAAGAAAGACCAAAGCGCTTTGGTGCCAAAACAGGCGCAGTGAACATGTCTGGGTGATGCAGGTGGCAGACCCAGGAAGTTTCTTCCTCCTTCCTGTGTATTTTTCGCAGAAAGTTTACTAGTTTTTTTACAATGACCATTTATGACATACAACCGTGTTTTGTAAATGTTTCCTCCTTTCCTAAAATAGAGGCCATGCCCAGCGCAGACGCAACCACCAGGCACGGGTTTGACATGATTTAGACGAAGCAACAAAGAGTCTAAGGGAGGGATGGGTGCCACCGTCGGCAACCTTGTCCCCTGTTGCCCCGTCCCTGTGACCGGGGCTGGGACCCCAGACTCCAGGCCGCCAGGACCTCAGCCCTCGCGGACACCAGGAAGCTGTGACGTCAACGCGCGCAGAAACGGGGGTCGGACATCCAGAAACCCAGCCATCAGCGCGACAAAGGGGAGCGAGCCACGCCTGGCGAGGGGAGGCAGGGGCTCGGGGAGGCAAGAGGTGCGCACAGATACGAGGCGCGTTTTAAAAGGAGGGCACACAGGCCGTCCCTCACCATCCCCCCCCCCCAGACGTGGGAGGCGGGCACCTGGTCACAGGCTGGGGCCACGCGGCTGCCGACAACAGCCTCTGCGGGCACCAGGCGAGCCCTGGGGGGTCCGGGGGGCGCGTCCAAGGGCACTCTGGGTTCACTGTCTCGTTTCAGCTTCCCCGGAACGTTCCAGGTCATCGCTGTTCAGTGAGCACCTGAAATAGCCGCGGCTCTCGGTTTGCTCACTCTGGGCCAGACGGGTCCTAGTGTTCGCTCGCTGGACTGTGACACCCAACAGCGGCGCCGGCTCAGCCCTTATTCATTCCCCTGTCACGGACCCAGAAACTGGGGCACACAGAGCTGAGGGCCTCGGTGAAGGACACAGGCCTCGCAGCGGTGGCCCGGGACCCACAGCCGCTGCGGCCGGCGGGGCCTCGTCACCCTGCTGCGGAGAGAAAGGGGTGAGCGGTGGTCCAACGCTGCAAAGAGTCGCATAAAACAGACCCCATTTCCTATCTTTCGAGGGAGAGGAGGGGCTAACATTGGTGGATTATTGGTTCAGACGCCTCATTGGTTATACTCAATTTCAGAAAGGTCGTGGCCCGTCTCTGGACGCCTCCCACACACAACGGAAACGTGAGTTCCGGAGCAGCCGGGACGGAGACAGGGCAGCGCCCAGCGGCCGTTGTCCACAGCGACTCGTGGACCCCGCCCGCCGGCTTCCTCGGGGACGGCGTCGGGATGCCCTGGGCTCGGTGGTGCTCCAGCGGCTCAAGGTGAGAAGGCCCAGGTGCGTTGCATGATGAGGTTGACTCGGAAACACCTGACAGGCTCGCGGGAAAGGTCACTGCAAACTAATCCGGTGCCACTGAGCAGGAACACATTGGGACACACAGCTCCGAGAGAGAGGAAGGGGCCAAAGAGCCGGAATTTATGGGTCGGGGCCAAGTCTGTAAACAGCCGCACAAGTGCAGAGAGAGCGTGACCTGCACGTTCTTGTTGACTGAAAAGCCAGGGCTGAGGGAAGAGGTGACGGGGCCCCAGGAAAGCGCGGGTACGGAAGGGGGGAGCGCCAGGAACAGGAGGGGGTGACAGCGGGTCCCCACTGCATGGCCACGGCCCCCCAGGGACGTGACGCCCGGTGCCGGCCTGTGGGAGGCAGCGGGGCGGGGCGGGCCAGGGACGCCCCCCGCGAGCAGGGGAAGGGGCCCCGCGCGGAGCCATCGCACAGGCCCGGCCGGCCTAAAAGAATCTGCCAGCAGCTGGGCGCCCCGTGCCAGGCGGGCGCGGCCCAGCACTCCCCGGGAAGCGTGTTGTTGGCTTGTTTGCGTTTCAGCCAGCGTTTCTCGGGGTGGGGGCTCCTGTGTCGAAGGGCATGTCGCCCAGGCCCCCGGCAGCCACCGATGCCCACCCCAGGGTGGCCCCTGCGGGGACGATCGTGGGGAGGCCTCGCCTAAGGGAAGGGTGGCCAGGCCTCTCTGGCTGTAAATCCAATTAGTGTTTCTATGGAGAAAAAGCTTTCTCTCCGACCAGGGTGCTCAGGCCCGAGCTGCAGAGAACACTGCCTTCTGGTAAACGAAGCGGTGAAACCCCTCGCCAGAGTGCGCCTGGTCATCCGGGTCCACCGGCCAGGCCGGACCCACGCGACCGTCCCGAGCCCCCGGGGTGGCTCCCCCAGGGCCCCCCGGCGCCCCCTTGAGAGCCCCTCCTCTGCCCTTTGCCCGAGGGCTGCTGCGGGTGCGGGAGCCTCTGCGTGTGGGAGCACGAGTGCCTGGCGGCCGCGGTGCGCGCAGCGGATGCGAGGCTCGCGCGCCCTGCGGGTTCGCTCCCAGCGGACTCCTGGCAGCCACGCCGTGGTCCTTTCGCCCTCGCGCCCCGCGGACGGGCGCGAGGGGGCGCCGCGCCACCGCTGCCGTGTGGATCGCCGGGGCCCAGCCGGGCCGGGGGCGGCGCGCGGGGCGGTGCCGGACTCCGCGGGCTGCGGGCTCCGGAGACGCCGCGCTCCGCCCCGTGGAGGCCGCCGGCCGGGCGAGGGAAGCGGCAGCCCGCGGAGTCCGGTCCCGAGGTAAAGTTGTGCGCGCGGTGGGGCTCCAGGTCTACCCCGGAGGGTCCCGGGGAAGAAGCGTGGGCTGGGGGAGCGGTCAGGGACCTACCCGGCTGGGCCAGGGCCAGCAGAGCAGGGGGCGTGGGGGTGGGGGCTGCAGGCTCCTGCCCCAAGCGGGGATGGGCAGGTGCGCACAATTTCTGCCCTGCCGCGCGGCGGGGTGGGGGCAAAGGAGATGCGGAGAGGCGTTGGAAGCGCCCTCCTTCCCCCCGCACCAACCCCCGGCCACTGGCGCTGGGGTCCGGGCTGTGCCGGGTGCCGCCCCCTGGCTCCCCACAAGCTCGGCCGCTCAGTGCGCTCTCACAGAGGTCCCCGCGGCCGGCGGCTGGAGCCTGGTTCCTGCCGCCGCCCCACCTGTGCGGTCGGACCTGCCCAAGCCCAGGTGAGAGCAAGGCCGGGGGCGTGGGGGCGGGGCGGGGCACAGCAGTGTCTGCGACGTGGACGGGGGCCGGGAGCGAGGTCGGCGGGGGCACCGAATGGGGGAACAGCGTCCCAAAGGAGCGCGCCCAGGCCGGGCTGGTGGGCGCACCGGCTCCCCAGGGAGGAGGCAGGATGTGGGCGAGCTCTCCGCGTCGCGGGGGCCTTTTCCTGGCCCTTTCTGCGCCCCCCGCCGCCCCTGCGGTAGTGAACATCACCCCCGCCCGCGCGCGCGCGCGCGCACATGCTTGCACAGGCACACACACAAACGCACGCGTACACACATGCACACGCGCGCACACATGCACGGCACCCTCTCAGCGCTGCCTTCTCTGGTCGGGGCGCGGACCTGCGGGGACCTGCGGGGACCGGCAGGGACCCGAATCCCGCGAATTCTACAAACTCAGAACCCGAGCGTGGGAGCGGGGCGGGGGCTTCCTCACGCCCCGCCCTCCGGTGGTGGGGCTGCGGGCGCCGAGAGCGGCCTCGGTCAAGGCGCGGGGAGGGGCGTGCTGAGTAGGTCCGGGACCTCTGCGTGGACGGCAGGGCCGTCAGGCCGCGCGAGTGGGGCTCCCTGGGCGCCTGAAACCCCCGCAGGCGCGCAGTTTCGTGCACTCGCGTGTTCGCACTCCAGCAGTTCCCGGGTAACCAGAGCAGCGCCCCCAGCCTGCCCCGCTCCAGGGTTGGAGTTCGGGTTTCAGAGCAGGGCTTCAGTGGAGGTCGGGAGCCGTGACTCCTCCCGCTGTCACCCTTTGTCACCTGTTCCAAAGCCACAGCCCCAGCTCGGAGCTCGGAGCTCGGCCTGGCTGGACCTACTCCGCTCGGCCCTTTGCAGTTCCCGGAAACCCTCCTCCGCTGCCTGGGGCCTCTTTTCTCCCCCTTTTCTGGGGCCCAAGGCCAAAGTTTGGAGCAGCTGGTCGTCAGCTGGACTCCATGCGGGAGTGGGGGGTCTCCGAGGAGCCCCGGGTTCCCTGGGCCATTCGCCCCTCAGCCCTGCTCAGGGGCAGCTGCGGAATGGCCGCAGCGGTGAGCTGAGCTCCCCAAGGTCACCCTGCCTCCCAGGCCGTGGACGCACAGTGGACTAAGGTGGGGCGTGTCCCCTCTGCTGAGAAACATAGGGCGGCTCCCACAGACCCCAGGCACTTAAGCAAAGGAAGCTCCCCCCGCCCCCAGGTCCCAGGAACGTGCCGCCCCTCCAGCTGGCCTGCAGGCTCCACTCCCTGTTCCCTCCGGGTCCAGGGGTGGAATTGCTCTGGCTTCTCCTAAACTGTGAATTTCGGGGGCCCCACTGGGCGGTGTGGTCCACTCGGCTGTGGGCGCCGGGTGTGGACGCCACGCTCCCTCGGGATTACCCAGTGTTGCCAAGCAAAGCCTGTTACATCTGCTCCTTAATTGGGGACACGTTATGAAAACAATTTTCAGATTCCTTCAGAGGCCAGTGCCAAGTAGCGTTCTGGATCCTTTCTTCTTCGATTTCTATATTCCACTTGGCAGTAGTTTTTTTTATGAGATTTCCATACTTGGAGGGGGGATCGGGTGTTTCTGTAGGCGCGAGGAAAAGGAGTGAAGCGAGGGCTCTTCGCTGGTGCGGGGCGGGGGGCCGTGCCGCGCTTCTGCTCGGGGCCTGGCAGAGTCCCCGATGCCAGATGCTCCGGAATACGCGCCGGCGGGTTGGCCGCGCCGTAACGAAGAGCCGTGCGCAGGGCGTGCGGGCACCGCGCCGCCTCCGCTACAGGTGCACGCCCTGCAGTTCGCGGCGGGGCAGAGCTCACGGGTCGGCCGGAGGCGGCGGAACATTGCGTCGGCCCTGGCCGGGCAGCGGCCGAGCGTCCCTGTGGGCGGCCGGCCAGGCCTCGCAGCCGGGCCCCTCGGCCCCGGGGCTTGGCCGCCCGCCAGGGGAGCCCGTCACTCAGGCGCCCGGAGGGCGGGCGGTGCCGTGGGAGGACATTCTCACTCCTGCAGCGTTCGGATGTGTGGGGGAGGCAGCGCAGGGGAGCAGATGGGGCAGCACCGGGGAGCGTGGGCGCTGCGGGTCGGGAGGAACCAGGAGGGGCACCCGGTCTGAGGACCGAGAGGGGCGTCCCAGGGGTCGGAGAAGAACGGCTCGTGCGTCTGAGCGTCTGAGCGGCTGGGCGGCTGGGCCGTCCCAGGGAGACAGGGACGGCGTAGGGCTGAAGTCCTGGAGGCCCCGCGGCCGGCGAGGTCTCCCACGGTGGCCCTGGGCGGGCGTCCCCCGAAGCCCTGGGCCCTGCACGGCGAGGCTCGGCCGGCTCCCCGGGCTGGATGCAGCCTGTCTCTCGCCCCGTGGCCGGCCTGCACAGCATGGCAAGGGCCACTCGGGGCCCGCCTGGGCGCCGTCCCGGCGCCGTCGGGGACGGGTGGTTTTCCCGTGGTCAGCTGGAGTGGGGCAGAGGAGGGGGCGGAGGAGGGGGCGGAGGAGGGGGCGGGCGGCCCTCGGAGGGGAGGCCCCTCCCCTGGGCCGCACCTGGAGGCGCCTGCCGCCTCCCTGTGCCCCGTTCTCCCAGCTGGTTTGTTGGGAAGAAAAACCTAAATCAGAAAACTGAGGAGCAACCAATCCAACGGCCAGGGCGACGAAGATGGCGGCGGCGAGGACGTCGCGGGTCTGCTGGGAGTCACAGGACTCCCGGGGCAGCTTACAGGCGACCCGCTCGGCCCGTCTGCGTGCCCGGCGAGGTCAGGCTGGCCAGCGACACGCACGGCCACGTGGAGCCTGGCTGGGACCGCGCCCTCGGGCCCAGCGTCCCGGCCGCGGGGGGCGGGGCAGGTCCGGGGCCTCGCGCCCGATTCCTCCTGAGTCGGCCGAGGGCCGCCTGCCCGCCCCCCCGGCCCACTGGGCCCTCTGACTCCAGAGGGGAGACGTGTGCCCCACGAAGCAGGTCAGGAGCGCCGTGCGCTCGCTCCAGAGGCGAACACCCGAGATGCTCACTTGACTGTGTTTAGAAAAAGACGAACGGAAGTGTCCTGCATAAACGGCGCAGGCGACCTCACGTCACTTAGTTGAATGAACGCAGCAAGACGCTGGCAGAATTCACGAAGCAAATCTGCACAGGCCCCGGGGGGCCCCGCTCCGGCATTGTGCCGCGGCCCAGGGCTCCGCTGGAACCCAGGGCATGTCTTGACTCGGGGTCCCTTCCTTTCCTCACTGGCGCGCCTGCCCCCACCCCTGCCGGCCCCCTGCCCGGCCCGGGCTCGGCCTCGCTCGGACACGCAGGCTGGCCAAGGAGGGCATGCTAGCGCGGTGTGGCCTGGGCCCCGGGCTGCGGTCCCCAGAACGCAGGGACCTTCCTGGATATGACCTTCTCAGACATTTAAACGGTGGCGTGTCAGTCTCAGCGCGGCCTTGGAGGGTGTCGGGTTCAAGGAAGTCAAAGGCGGGACCCGTGAGCCGGGGCAAAGCGTCACAACCAGGGGGATTTATAAACAGTCCAGTCAGCCTGTCCGCGTGACCCGTGAGGTCAGGTCGGCCTGCGACGCGCGCGGCTCTGTGCGCTTCGCCGTGACCACGCCCTCGGGATAATCTGGACGACGCAGTCGCCGAGTTCTGGCTTGAAGAGGCTGGTGTGTTTCCGTGACGGGCCTGCTCCTGGGTGCGCTCCCGCTGGCCTGGGGGCGGGGGCCGGTGACGAGGGTCCTCCCAGGCTGCCCGCCCCCCCGGCCCCCGGGCCCCTCTGTCTGGGTCCAGCTGAGCGAGGCCCACAGTGTCCCAGGGGCCTGAGTGTTGCCCGCCGCCCGGCATGTCCTCTCCAGCAGCACCGGCGTGGGCCCCTGCCCGTGGCCGCCCTCCTGCCCGGCGACTCTGGTGACCCCCAGCCTTGCAGCCAGGAAGGGGGGTCCCTTCCTGTTTTCTTTCTTTTTTGGAGGGAAGGGGGCCAGGAGAGGGGTCTCTGTATATCAACAGGGAAAAAAGTGCACAGCAAGCTTAGCGTCTGGACGCTTTATTTAATCTCACAGCAACTGATGCAGGGGATTAAAAGGCTCCGTGAAGCAGGTGCACGAGGGTCAGCTGGGGAGTCGCCGCCGGAGCCGCCCGCGTCCGCCCGGCGACGTGGGGTTGGGTGTTAGAGGCGGCAAGGCCCCTCCTCCTCGTCCCCTTGCTGGGGCGTGTGGCCGGTCACGGGTACAGCAAGAAAACGACGGTTTCTGACTGTGACGCATTTCCCTGAATTTTTTCCCACAAAAGCAAATAAAAGACATCTTTTAGATGAGGAAAGATAGGAAATATATATCCTTGGCTTTTTTAATACTCATCGAATTAAAAATGGGAAATTCTGGAGTCTTGGGAAACACCGGCACAGGGGAGCCGCCGGGCGCGCACTCCGGCCGGGCAGCTCAGGCTCTGTCTCTGGGGATCGCGAGGGGCCATTTGTCTGAGAAACCTGGGGGGACAGGGAGGTTTCCTCGGGCCCTGCCCGCGGCGGGGACGCTGTCAGACCGAGGGAAGGTGGCATCGAAAGCCAGTCGCGTTTTCCAGGTGCACCAGCTGCGATTTCAGCCGCCTGCCGCAGCCCTTTCCCCGTCTGAGAGGAGCACGGCTGCTCCGAGGCGACGTGGAGACATCGGCGAAGGAAAACACGCATCTGTGCGTGCGAACGTACGTGCAGAACCGCTCTGCGGAGGTGCTGGACCCGGATTTATGGGGACACGGCCTTCTGCCTCTTTCAGCATTGACATACGAACTGCACACAGATCCACGCGGAGAAACACCCCAACGCCCCCATACCCGCGGTCCCCGTCCAACCAGTGTGCACCCCGAACGCTGCCCCTCGTAGGTCCTGCCGAGCCTATGTCCTGCTGACTCCCCAGGAGGGGGAGGGGAGGAGGCCGCTGTGCCTGAGGTGTGCCCGGGAGGCTTCCTGCCCCCGGGGCGTGGGTGCCCTTCCTCCTGGGCCCGCCCCCCCGGCCACCTGCCCCCGCCCCGGCCACCTTGGCCACCAAGGGAGACCGCCACGGAAGCCCAGTGTTGCAGGTGACCGTGGTGGCAGAGTAGAGGTGCTTTTCCTTCTGTGTTATTGTACTGCCCAATTTCGCATTCTTCCACGGGCCAGTTTTATAATTGGAACGTTATTTTTTAAGACAATGAATGTCTAAGACTCGTGCACGCACGTTAACATAGAGAAAAATGAGAAACGTCCAGCACTCGCCTCTGAGGCCCAAGAGGGCCAAAGGGAAGTGCCGCCCCACCCTGGGCCCCCCGCCCCGGCGGCCGACAAGGACACGCGGGGTTTGCCAAATGGACAAGTGCACACACACATCCTGCGTCGGCGGGGGCTGCGCCTCGGGGGCCATGGGGTGCTGTGTTTTGGCTCAAGTGGCCCCCGACATCCTGTCGAGACAGTGGCCCCCGTGGGGCAGGCTGTGGGGGCCCAGGGGCATGCCTTGGGGGGCAGGGCCAAGGGGCCATGCGGAAGTCGAGGCAGCGCCCCAGCTTGCAGCCTGGTGTCGGGGGCGCGGGGAATCGCTTACTCTCATCCTGCACGTGAAGCGCTCTGACCCTTCTGCGGCCCACAGCGCGGGACAGCTCAGGGGCCTCGCAGCCCGTGGGGGCGAGACCTGCCTGAGCCCTGGGAGGCAGCGCGGCGCTGGGGGGAACCGCTGAGCGGGCCTGTCCCGCGGGGGCCCCGGGCGCCCCCTCCCCGCGTGCGCACGTGTTGCCGCTCAGCGTGCCGGCGGCGTGGGAATGAGCCCCTCGGGCGGTCCCAGATTCGCCATTTTCTTCTGGAAACGGCAGAAGGGCCCAAGTCAAGTTGAATTCGGAGGCCGCTGACACAGGCGCACACGCTCAGAACAGCGCGTCCCTCGCGCTTTCTCATGGGTCTTAAACTGCCACGAACGACGCGCTCCCAGGCCTGAGGGGCAGCGCCGGGAAGGCGCCACGGAGCCTGAGGAAAGGCGTGCCCACCCCCGCCGGTGCGCGGGGTGAGGGGGTGGGCGCGGCCCGGGCGCGGCGCCAGGGAGGCCAGGACCGCAGCACATGCTCGCCCGCAGCGGAGGCTGGTTTTGTCCCCAAGCAAAGCCAGTGCCTGGAGGTGGCCGGTGGACAGCTGGAGGGCCGGCCCCGGACGGTGCTGTGAGGCCGCCCGGGGCAGGGTGTTGGGTCCTTCCAGGGAAGGAGCAGCCCCCACCTCTCCTCCTTCCTACGGCACCTGCCCGGTGCCCCTGCCGGCCCCACCCCCTAAGGCAGCCCGACCCGGAGCTGGAGCCGGAGCCGGCCAGCGGGGGCGGGGGCGGGGGGCACGGGGCCAAGGACAGAGGCTCAGGCTTGTCGGGCGGGACCTCAGTGGCTGCAAACCAGTTCGCTCTCCCACTGGGAGCCCCAGGACAGCCACCCGGGAGGAGGACTCAGGCAGGAGAACAGGGCAACAGCTTCCTGTCATCGCGAGGGAGGGGCAGGTGGAAACCGCAGAGAGGCCCGCAGGCGGGGGCATCTGGCGCAGGACGCGCTCCCGCCCCCCGCGCGATGGGCCTTGGCAGGCGGCCGCCGCACCGCTCGCCCGCCCCGCCTCCTCCTCCTCTTCCTCCTCTTCCTGAGCCAGGTCTTCGCACTTTTCATGACAAATATGCATTTTAAGTTAGAAGCTATTTCCACTGAAGAGAACACATTCCTGAGGCAAGCAACACAGCTCTTTATTCCTGGAACCCTGGCTGTGAAGTCAAGTTACATAAAAATCAAACGGCCTCCGGTTTACCCCAAGCAGACTGTCTCCCGAGGAGCCACGTTCTCTGCGGAGTGTCCGCCCGAGCCGCGCGCCGTCTGCAGCGGCTCGTTCCACATGCATTTCTTGCCGGCCCCAAAGACGTGGGATCGGTAAGAAAGGCTGCACAGCCTGGTCCCTCCGCCTCCCGGTGGCCACGCGCCCGCCCGGCCGGTGCTCCTGAGGGGCCCGCGCGCGGACGTGTGTTTACCGGCGCAGAGAAGGAGCGCTTTGTCGTCACCGTGGAGATAGCTGACATCTGCTCTGGAGGCCGGTGTGACGTGAATGGCGTGGACACCGCCCAGGCCCGGCCTCGCCGGCCCTCCCCCGGGGAAACGGGGTGCTCCCGGACCGGGGCCCGGGGCCCGGCCTGGCGGGTCTCCTCATCTCAGCCGCCTGGCTTGCGGCACAGCCCAGAGCCGGTCAGGGCCAGGTTTCGCCCGTGATTGGCGGCAGGGTGACGCCTGCCCAGGGGCGCTGTCTTTGCTGCTCTCCCGACGCCGTGGCTCCTCGGGTATTTATCCGGCACAGTTACTCACGAAAGAACAGGGCTGCCTGCAGCCTCGTCGCTCACGAGGCAGGGGGACTGCAGGGCCCACGGAGCGGCGCTGTGCACCCGCTCGTTGCTGGGTGGCCTTCCCACCACGCGAGACCCGCCGCCTGGCCCGGCGTGTCTCCGCCCTGGCAGCCCGCCCACCCGGGGGCCTCCGAGCAGGAGTGGGGCGGGGCAGGGACGGGGCGGGCACGGAGGAGGGAGCCGAGGGGGGCAGAGGGCCCAGACCCTCCGCCGGTGAGTTCGTCACCACGGCCCAGGCTGCGGGTGGGGACCGGGGCGGGTTCCACAGGGACCACGGCCTCTCAGAACCGCCTCCAGGCTCACAGAGGGGCCCCCGGGTCCCAGACCCTCCTGGGAGAAAGCGCGGCAGCCTCGTCGCAGCCGCCCCGTGGCCTCCGCCCCCGGGGCCGCAGGCCTGCGAGCGCAGCCAGGGGAATGGCCGGGGCGGGGGTGGGGGGGCCCCCCGGCAGCCTCGGCTCATTTCCTGGTCGTCCGAAGCGATGTGCCGTGGTGTCTCACCGTGGCTGCGATTCTCGCTTCTCTTCAGAGACTGATGACATTGAGCATCTTTTCATGTGCTCGCTGGCCATCTGTCTGTTTTCTTTGGAGAAATGTCTATTCAAGTCCTTCGCCCATTTTTTTAAAAAATAGGGGGTGTTGTTTCGTTGTTGTTGTAGGAGCTCTCTCTGCATGTCTTGGGTATTAACCCTTCATCAGCAATGTGGTTTAAAACATTTTCCCCTATAATCTGGTCTGTGGGTTGTCTTTTCACTTGGTTGGCTTTGGTGCACAAAATTATTAAGTGCTGATGACGTGCAGTTATTTTTTCTTTTGTCGCCTGTGCCTTTAATATCATATCCGAGAAATCATGGCCGATTCCGATGCCATGAAGCTTTTCGCTCCTACAGCTCCGGCTCTCGCGTCCGGCCTGGGTCCGCTTGGGGCTGCCTGGGCGCGTGCCGTTAGGTGAGGGTCCGGCTTCTTTCCTGTGCGTGTGGGCGCCCCGTTTCCCCAGCACCGTTTATTGAGCGCCCTGTCCTTCCTCACTCAGGAGTCTTGGCAGCGATGTCAACAGTCACTGGACCGTGTGCGCGAGCGTTTGGATCTGGGCTGTCTGCTCTGTCCCTTTGGTCTGAGCGTCTGCCTTTATGCCAGGCCCACACGTGTGAAACCAGCGCTGTCCAAGGTCATCTCGGCTGTTCAAGGTCCCCGAGATCCCTCGTGAATTTGAGGGTGGGTTTTCCACAGCATTTCCGCAAAGCCGCGCCTGGGGTTTGGTGGGGAAGGAGCCGGCCCACCGCGTGGGCAGGGTGGGGTCCTGGCGATACGGGGCCTCCCCGCCCGCGCCCCTGGGTGTGTTTCCAGTTATTTGTGTCTTTGTTTCTTTCTGCCCGAGCTGCTGCTTTCTGTGCCGCTGGGGTTGGGGTTAACCCAGTGGTGTGGTGAGGGGGGCGGGGGGGCGCACGCTGAGGTTCTAGGGCTGCACAGAGGGCCCTCAGAGGGGCCACGCGGGGCTCTGCCCCCCGCCCTGCGCCCCCCGCCCCGCGCCCCTCTCTCCCCGCCTGCCGTGCCCTCCTGGGTTCCCTCTGCGCTGGGGGGCGGGGGGGCCTGGCCCCTTTCACGCACCTGCCCGCCCACCCGAGTGTCGTGTACCCTGGGTCCCCCTGAACCCCGCTCATCCCTCTCACAACACGCCCTGAAACCGCCCCGTCCGGGGGTCTTCCACGTTGCCCTTTGCCACCGCAGACCCCCATGTTGGCAGTCTGTGCTTCCCGGGGAAGTTCCCCATTTTCAGGTTTATTCGCATAGAAGGCTTCAGAGTGTATCTTTGCGTTGTCAAAATTTCTTCTGTGTCAGAGGTCGCATTTCTTTAGTATAATCATGTGGTTGCAAAAAGGAACATTCTAGAAACTGAGTGACTGGGAAACCTCACCCCAGAGCTTCCAGCTTCACTGTGTGTGAGCAGCACGGCCCAGCGCATCGCTCGCCCAGGCTGTTTCCAAGGTGGCTGGCGTCCGCCCGTCCATCGGCTGCTGCGTCGCCGGGGCCGCGGGCTCAGGCTCTGGGGCCCCTGGGGTATCAGGAGCCGATGCGGATTTAACACGAAGCTGCGCTGCTCACGCTGGCGTTTCCTGAGGCTTCGGTCTCATTGTATAAAAGACCGTACGCTGTGATTTCCCCTCTAAAATGAGAATACTTTTATTCCTTGTTCTAGATACTGATATTACGTGTATCTTTTGTTTAAAAAAAAAAGCAGGAGAGAAAAACAAAATGAAAAACAGAGAGATCACCTGACGCTCCACTGCCCACACCTACGTCCTGACAACCTGCTGATGCCTTTCCTTCCGGAAGTTTCTTTACACACCTGCCCCAGAGACACGGTGTGCACACACCCGGTGACGCCGTCTGGGCTGGTCTGTGGCCTGCCTGTCCGTGCGAGCACCACGTCACGGGCATCACGCCCCAGGCTGGCAGCAGGCATGAGCGGGAGGCGCAGGCCGTGCGGGGAAGCCACAGGCTTTGTCTCCCGGGCCTGCGCCCACCTGGCACAGAGCCGGTGGGCAGGGCCCTGTCCGTGGGCGATGTGGCACTCACGCCGAGCAGGAAGGTCTGGAGCAGGTCCCCGCGTGCGGCAGCCGCTCCCCACGTCGGTGGGAGACTCGTTAGTGCAGAGAGCCGGCCGGGGCGCGGGCGGCCTCCCCGAGGGAGGCACAGCCACCAGGAGCGGGCTGCCCACAGGGGCGTCTCGGCGGCTTGTCCCCCCTGTGCCGGTGACGGCGGTGGGGCGGCGGTGGTGGGTGACCCCCGATGGCGCGTGCAGCCCCCGCAGTTGCATCGTCTGTGGTCCGAGCTGTCCCAAGGGACCCTTGCTTAGTAACGTTGCCTTGGGGAGAAGTGACGGATTAAGCCTTGTCATGTGTTTAAAAGTGAAGACTCTGCGTCCAGAGTGCTGGCCTTTGGAGCCGGGTGACTGAGCTGTGCTATTTGGTGTCTATGAGGAAGCCGCTGGCCGCACTGCGGGGGGCGGGCCTGCTGGTCTTTCACAGGGTACAACGGGGTCCCAGTCCCTTCTGGGGCCCATGCTGGGGACCCCACGTAAGGCCCCAAGAGCCCTGGGGTGGGGGGCTGCTCCAGGTGGCAATGGATCCAGGAGAATTTCAAACCCAACCCCCTCCTCGTCCCCTGCAGTTGGTGGCTCAGCCTCTGGGAAGGCGTCTTCTCGGGGGTCGGCGTCCAGGGCCAGGCTGGGCAGAGCCCCGCCCCCTCAGGCAGGAAGCCGTGGCCCCAGCGAGGGCGAGGGCCCCACCAGGGCGAGGAGGCTCTCACGCTTCTCAGTGACAAGGCGTGAGGACATAGGGGGCTGCTGTTAGGTGTGTTGTATGTTCAGTTGTCACCCTGTTAGAAGTGGCCACGCTGCTGAGGGTCCAGGGCCTGGGGCCACTTGACACACCAGGGGTCCATCCTCCACTGTCCCCAAGACCGTCCGAGAGGAGAGACGCTCGGTGTGGCCTCGGGGCTTCTGGGAGGAAAGACAGAACCCCCAGGGGGGCGATCCCTCCCTCCGATCATGTCTCCTCCGAATTGCGGGTGGCGGCGCCCGTGGGCGGTGGGTCCAGGCTGCAGAGGGGTGGGCGGTCGACGTCCGCTCTGGACTCCGGAAGCAAAGCTGCTGATGGAAGTAGCAACTTGGGGCAGAAAGCGGATGAACAGCACATCCACAAACACATGCGCCAATTATGTTTCTCTTACGCATTGAAGCGGATTTAGCAGCTAGTGTTGCGTTGGAACATAATATTCTCCTCCGGTGTCTCAGGGGTACAGGCAGAGAGAGACACGTCTCACAGGTGTGTGCAGGGTGCGTGTTGGGTGCAGGCGCCGCATCGCTGTGGGCGGGGAGGCCCAGGGTGACAGGCGCTGCGGGGCTGGCCCGGGGAGACCGGAGGGGCTTCCTTGTAAACACAGACTAAATATTCTCAGTACCCTAGCGCTTACCTGAATGAAAGGGAAGGCGCGCGTGGAGGAAGGCTGTTCTTGAGGTGGAGCGTCCGGCGGGAAGACGCCGTGCACGCAGGCCCAGGCTGGCTGTGCAGCTGATTTACCAAGACGGCGTTGCTGGTGGAGAGGTGTTTGCCTAGGCCACTGGAACAGAGTGGAAAATCCAGACACACGCTCGCAAACGTGCCCAGCTGGGCTCTGACAAAGGCTCGAAGGCGATTGGAAGGAGGAAAGACGGCCCGTTCAACACGCGGTGCGGAACCCTCGACATCCAGAGACCGAAACCCTTGACCTAAGTCCCACACCTTATCCAAAAATTAACTCCAAATGGACTGTGGTTAAATGTGAAATCTAAAGCTATATATTTTAGAAACTTTGCGATGCCGGGCTTGGCAAATTATTCCTGACACCAAAAGTGCAGTCAATAAAAGGAGAAATGATGAGCTGGACTTTATCAAAAATAGCAAGCGTTTGCTTCACTGGGCACTCGTCGCAGAGGAAGGAGAACCTTCTGCGGGAGCGTTTATAGCAGCAGCTTTCATGGAACTCAGATCCCGGAAGGAGCCCGAGCCCTGCCCGGGAGGCCGGAGCAGGGACGTGCAGGCCGGGAAACAGGGGGGGCGGGGGGAGCGGCCCGAGCCCGCGCGCGTCCTGTGGAGGCTGGGCCGCGGTTTGCAGGTCCTACCGTTGGGCAAACCGGGCGATGGATACAAGGATCTCTGCAGCCTCCAAACCACAAGTTTAATTTAAAAACATCTTTAGAGCTACACACGCAGCCGGGATGTAGGCACCTTTCTTTGGCGATAAGAGTTATTAGTTACCAAATTTCTACATGTCTTACAGATTTGGAGATTCTGCATGGTTCTCATAAATCATCACTGAAAAGAAATCATCAATTTCTGTTAACAACTGGGCTGAAAATAGATACAGTTAGTGCGCTCTGAGGCCTGTTCGTATACACACTCTAGGAGGCTTTTGTGGTCCTTGTAGCTTTGACACGTAGGAAATAAACCCGCTGCAAAACAAAATAATTAAACACAACTGAGTTCAACAATCAGAGAGAAATTATGGAAATGACCCTAAATGGAAACCTCCTCGAGAGCCGCCTCTTACATACAATTGGCTGTTTCCGGGAGGCTCTTTGCTCTGAACCATGGGTAACTCCCTTTGTGATTCACATGACGTTTGTCTCGGGAGAACAGCGAGAACGGAACCCCGCGCGCAGGGGGCTGGCCCTCGCGTTGGCCTCTCGGCCGTGGCCGGGGCGGGTGGGCCCTGGGAGAAAAGCGAACCTGACGTAGATCACGTTTTCCTTCTCATCACATGGCCTGCTTCCCGTGCTTGTCCCTGTGACCCCGCGTCATGCCGGGGGGTCAGTATCCTGACCGCAAAGCACGGCAAGCCCACGCGTCCCATCTGCGGCCCCGGGATGGCTGCTGGGAAGGAGGTGGGGAGAGGGGAGCGGCGTGACCGAACGGACACAGACCCGCACCCCAGCCCGGGGGCAGGGGCCCCCCGCCGCGCCCAGCGCCGCGTCTGGTGGCCGGGCCTGCACACGAATGGGGATGCCCGGGGGCGGTGTGGCCTCCCCCCGCGGGCTGCCTGAGCGCGCCGTGTCGAGATCAGGTGGGAATCGGCCCGGCTGGCGTGGCTCCGTGGACAGAGCACCGGCCTGCGAGCCAAAGGGTCGTCAGTTCGATTCCCAGTCGGGGCCCAGGCCTGGGTTGCAGGCCAGGTCCCCAGTGGGGGGCGCATGAGAGGCAACCACACAGGGATGTTTCTCTCCCTCTCTCCCTCCCTTCCGCTCTAAAAATAAATAGTCCTTTAAAAAAGGTTCAGTAAGAAACTGACATGCAGCCGCCGTGGGCCTGAGGCGAAGGCCCTGGCCCTTCCCTACTCACTGGGCTTTGCTCTGGTCCCCCGGTCCCCCCAGCGCATGGCACCCATGGGACCCTGCGTAGGGAGGCGTCCCTCTTGGTGTGCGGACAGCTGTGCACGCCCATGTCCTAGTGTCACGGTTGCAAGCACCTGTTCCTTCTAAAAGTGACAGTTTGGATGACAAATGCTCTGAGCTCCCTAAATTGCCTGGGGAGAGAAAATGATTGGCAGGGCAGAAACTAGCATTTTGGGGCACGCAGACATAGCATAAAATGGCACCGATTCTTACGAAAGACCCGGTAAAGCGGCCCGGGTAGCGTCACGACATCCCTTCTTGCTCGCACAGGAAGAGAAAGTCCCGTCCCCAGGGGTGTGCTGCCCGGGGCCGTGAAAATCGTCCGGTGAGCGAGTGAGGGCAGCAGTGGACGATCTCTGTGACGTACTCCCTTCCTGCCCGTCCCCGTCCCCACGAAGTTCCAGGACGCGTGGGCTGCCAGCGCGTTCAGCCTCCTCCCAAGCAAGTCCCAAGACAGGGACTCCAAAGCAAGCAGCGTATTTGGGGAACGATCCCAGCAAAACCAGCCGGGCGGTCAGGAGCACCCCAAGGAAGGGAAGGGGGGCAGAGCAAGTCAGCAGGCGAGGCCCCCGGAGATGGGGCGCCAAGGGAGGCCTGCCTGCAGCCGGGAGGCCCCCGGCGTGGGCCCGGGGGCCCGGGGACCGGGGGGCCTGGGGCTCGTGGGGTGTGGGGGCACAGGACGTGGGAGGCAGGGGTCCCCGACAGCATTGCTCTGGGTCCCAGTCTATTCAGGGTCCCATTTTAAAGAGAACTGTCTCCTGGTAGAACGCTGCCTCTTTCCGAAAATTTCTCCCCGAAAAGACAGTACTTCGCTTCTTTGGAAGTCCCAGACCTCCTGGTCTACGAGAGAGGTCCCAGGCCCTCCCAGCCACTGCTCTGAGGCCTGCGCACAGAAGGGGGACGTCAGTCACAGGACGGGCCTTCCCTCGGCTGCGGGCGGGCCCCCCGATGTCCGGGACCGTCCCGACCCGCCTGTCCCCCGTCCCCCCGGTTCTCACCCGACGGGGCCTGCCGGGTGCACACCCGCGCGCACACACGTGCAGGCTCACACATGCCCGCACGCACACACGCGCGCACACACGCCCACAGGCGCCCTCACACTCTGCCAGCTCTGCCTCCGCAGCCCCCAGGAGCGACCGTCCCTAATTGGCGTCTCCTCCCTCGGTTTGTGTTCTCTGTTCTCGAGGAGCCTGCGGGCGCTGGTTCCCCGCCAGGAGCTGCCGCCGTGGGCAGGCTTGCGTGGGCAGCGGGCTCGCGCCCCGGGGACCGGGTGCTGGGGCTGCGGGCAGGACTCCAGGAGGGGGCTGGGGAAGGCGCCTCTCGGGCTTGGAGCGCGTTCGGCCCGCGAGGAAGTGGACCCGGGCCACCCGCGACGACCCGCCGAGGGCGCCCCCGCCCCAGCCCCGAGCGCCTGGGACTCACGCTGGGAACGGGCGGCCCCCGGCAGCGGCACTGAGGCCGGCCTTCCCCCAAGCAAAGGCACGAGCCTGGCTTCCTTACTTCCAGGTTAAAGCCCCCAGGCCCCACTGTGTCCGTTCATTGCAGGGACTAAAGCTCCCAGGCCCCCAACGCGCAGCTGGCGTGGGATTCGCCTCCCGCCGGCGCCGGCCCCGACGCTTGGAGGCCCTGAGCCCTGACACACTTGTTCGCGTGGCCGCTCGCTGCCTCCTCTCCTGGGATTTCCTGTAAACAGAGACCATCGCTTCCCCCCATGAGTGTGACGTCGGCCTCCTGCTGACTCCTGGGCGCACCTGCGGGCGAGGGTGCCGCCGGCCCAGCCGCACCCCTGCCTACCAGGGCCCTCCCCGGCTCCGTCCGCGCGCGTCTGGCAGCTGCGTCCCTCCCTGAGACCCTCCTCGTCTTTCCCGTGATGTCACCCCTCCGCTGCGCTTCTAACTCCTTCTGTCACATCTTTATCTTTGATGATGCGACTCCCTCACGTCCTCGGGAGCCCCCTCCGGCGAACCCTGTGCCGGCTGGCGTTTGCCCACGTGGGCTGTTGCCTGTGAAGTCCCCTCAGTTGGGGCTTCGTCGGTGGGCACCCTAGGAGGCTGGAACTGGGGGCGTGTCGCTCTCGACGGTGGCACTGCTGACATTTGGGGCGCGGCCCCAGCCCCTTGCCCTGTAGGTTTCAGCAGCACCCCAGTTTCTGGGTACTGAGCGCTGGGCACACCTGTCCTGACAGGTGCCTGGGCCTCACCCAACGCCCCCGGGCACAGGCGCCTCAGGCCGGCCGCCCCTGGAGGCCGCGCCTCACGGGGCTCACTCCGCAGCCTAGTTTCTCGGGCCAGGATCGCGGCCGCAAGCCCAGCTCGCCGGCAGGAAGCAGGTGCGCACCCGCGCGTCCTCCCTCGGGCCAGGCGGGGGGCCTTACAGCCTCTCCTCAGCCAAGGCAGGTTTTCCCGGGACACCCTGGCCCTGAGGGTGCAACCCCACCAGGTCCCATGTCCTGGAGGAGCCCTCCAGGCTCCGCCCCCTCCTGTCACGGGGCGCAGTGAGCTCTCCGTCAGAAATGGGGGCGTCGCAGGGACCGCACAACGTGGTGCTTTCATCTGAAAGGGCGTGGGCCCCAGGGATGCGTATGTTGCTGTCATGAATGAAGCTGCCCCTCTTCTCAGATGTTTAAGTGCCACTTTGTTCCTTTGCTGTAAACTTAGTGACAACTTGCCCATTGTTTTCTATTAGGCTGTCAGCCTTTTTCTTAAACTCTTAAAAAGTAGCACATCGTTTAGGCTGATATGTGTAGACGTATGTCCTGGGGGAAGAGAGCTTTTTGCAGCAGAAGTTCTGGGTTCTGCTGACCATCCAGTTTTCTCCACGGTTATTGCCATGGCTCTTCCCACCTGTGAAGAACTGGGAGCGCACATTTGATGTGGCTGCCGAAGGGGCCGGCGGCCGGCGGCACAGTTGGGTACACTGCCCTGCAGGGACCTGGGGCAGGAGGAGGCAGAGCCGCCTGCGCGCCGGGCGGGGATGATGAAGCCTCTTAGATTTAACCCCGCCCCCCGCCGTGACCATCCCGGGGTGACCGTCAGGGAACAGGCTGGTGTCCTGTGGGCCCAGGCTTCCCAGGCAGCCGCTGCGGCTGGGCTTCCTTCCCGGCCGCGGGGCAGCGAGTCCCCTTCGGGTGAACGGGGCAGGCCGCCGCGGAACCCGGGTCCGGGAGAGGGGCGGCGGCCCAATCTCTGGGTCCCCTGCACACGGCAGGTGTGCCGGAGGGAGGACCCGAGGGGGCGGGCGGGAGGGAGCCCTTGGTTCTGCGGGGCCCCCAGGCCCGGGGGTCACGCACGCGGGGGGCCGGCCGGCCCGATGCGCCCAGCCTGACGCTCCCTCCGTTTCTTTCACAGGCGCAGCCTCCTGACCGCGGCGCCGCGCATGGGGCCATGGCCCTGCTCCCTGGGCCCGCGGAGGAGCCCCTGGGCGGCGGCGGCGGCGGCGGCGGCCGCACCCGACACGTCATCATCAACGTGGGCGGCTGCAGGGTGCGCCTGGCCTGGGCGGCGCTGGCCCGCTGCCCCCTCGCGCGCCTCGAGCGGCTGCGCACCTGCCGCGGCCACGAGGAGCTGCTGCGCGTGTGTGACGACTACGACGTGAGCCGCGACGAGTTCTTCTTCGACCGCAGCCCCTGCGCCTTCCGCGCCATCGTGGCGCTGCTGCGCGCCGACAAGCTGCGGCTGCTGCGCGGCCCCTGCGCGCTGGCCTTCCGCGACGAGCTGGCCTACTGGGGCATCGACGAGGCGCGGCTGGAGCGCTGCTGCCTGCGCCGCCTGCGCCGCCGCGAGGAGGAGGCGGCCGAGGCGCGCGCGGGGCCCGGGCCGGCGGAGCGCGCGGCGCCAGGGAGTCCCAGATGCGCCCTGGGGCCCCGCGCACGCCTGGCGCGCGGCGGGTGGCGCCTGCGCGACATGGTGGACAACCCACACTCGGGGCTGGCCGGCAAGCTCTTCGCCTGTGTGTCCGTGGCCTTCGTGGCTGTCACGGCGGTCGGCCTCTGCTTGAGCACCATGCCGGACATCCGGGCGGAGGAGGAGCGGGTGAGCGCGCGGGCCGGGCCAGGCGCGGGGCCGCCTGGGGGGCCGGCAGAGGGTAGGGCTGAGGCCTAGGCTTTGCTGCAGCCGCAAGGAGGACAAAGTTTTATGTCCACCAAGGGTGTGTGTGTGTGTGTGTGTGTGTGTGTGTGTGATAAAATACACACAAAATCGAGCCCCTGAGCTGTCTGTAAGGACGGCGGGCAGTGGGGCGAAGTCCGTCCGCGGTGTCGCAGCGAGACCGCCACCTGCCCCTGTTGAGCGACCACCACTCCCCGGTGTCCCTCCCCGGCCCCGGGCACCCGCCGCCCGCTGGGCCCACTGGGGGGCGAGCGCTGCAGGCCCCTCACAGGACTGGGCCCCGCGGCCTGTGTCCCGCTGGGGGGGGCTGACTCCCCAGCGCGAGGCCCTGCGTCCCGGCCGGTTGCGCACGGTGTGTCAGGGTCCCCTCCCTCCTCACGGCCGGGGAGCCGCCCTCCGGCACGGGGGCCGCAGCTGCCTTCCACCCCCGCCCTGGCCCCGGGGACGCTGGGTCGCGCCCTCCTCTCGGCCGCTGTGCCTCTGCCGCCCGGGACGTGGGTGCGGCCTGGGCACAGCCCTCGGCTGGGCCACGCGTCCATGATGCCGGCGTGAGCAGCTGTGGTGTGACGCGCTGCCGCCAGTGCGACCGTCCGGGAGACGGTGGCGGCCGGAAGGCCACGGCGTGCCCTGCGCCCTGTCCTGGAGAGCGGCCCGCCCAGCCAGCCCCAGGCACCGAGGGCCCTCGCGGGGGGCCCAGGTGGCACCGAGGGGCAGCCTAGGAAAACCCAGCCCCCCAGACAGCCCCAGGCCCCCACGCCTGGCTGCCCAGGTCGTCGGCACGGGCTCCGGGGGCTGGGAGCTGAGGTGCTGGAGGCAGCAGGCCGGTTTCTACCGAGGCTCCAGGGGGGGCCCTCTGGGACCGTCCATGGCGTCCCCACACCCGTTCTGGCCTCCGAGCCGTCGCTCGGGTCCCTCTCCGCCCCGCCCCCCCCCGGCGCCCCTCACAGGAGGACCTGTGTCCGCACAGGACCCCGTAGCCCAGGACTCCCCCGACTCAGGGTCCGTACGTTCATCCCACCCGCACGGCCCTCCTGCCAGCGAGGTGACGTGGCCGCAGGTCGGGGGCCCGGGCGTGGGCGACCTCCAGGCCGCGCGGCCGCCCGCAGCTGTGGCGGCACCTACGGGAGCCGTTCCTGCCGCTGGTCCTGCAGGGCCCGTCCGGGTCGCGGGGCTGCTGACACGGGCCCGGCCACAGGCGCGCCTGCCGCCCCGACACCCTGCGACACCAAGATCACACACGAGGGGGATGGGAGACGCTCCTTCCTCCACAGGGGTCCCCCCGGCTGAGCGAGGGGCTCTGAGAGCGAGGAAGCCGCGGCGGCGCCTCCGGGACAGAACTGGGGCTTCTGTGGAGAGAAGGTGAAACGTTTGAGGAGCCAAGACCTGTCAGCTGCCCGGCCGTGACGGGAAGGCTCGGGAACAGCGCCCAGAAATCGCGCGGAACGCTCAGTTCCAAATTATCTCTGAGCAAAACATTCACCATGTGTCCCCAACAGCTCTCAGGACCTGAGAACAAAGCATCTTCAACAGAATGAAATGTGCTCCCTCCCTGAGGGCACCTCAGGGCACCCTGAGCCCGAGAAGGGGGAGCAAGGCCACCAACGCCGCCCGTGCCACACCCGCCTGCGCCCGGCTGCGTGGGGCCCCCGGGCCGTGGCCTCCGCCTGCCCGACCCGCACGGCCTCTGCCGAGGAGGCCCCCGCCGCCCAACACCAGTGCCCGGCAGGGCCACCCCCGCGGGGGCTCCCAGGGAAGGGGCGGCTCGGGAGCCCAGGGCCACGCCTCAGGGCGACTTGCTCCGCAGGCCCCTCTTGTCTGTGGGGCAGCAGCACCAAAGCCCTAAACATCCACAGAAAGGCCTCCTGAGCTTTCCGACCCCGAAGCACACCCTCTGCACAGCAAGAACCACGCCCGGCGGGAGCCTCGCTTTGTGGTGGCTCTGGGAGGAAGGGGCACAGCAGCAACAGCCCAGGGGTGTCTCCGCAGCTCAGCCCCAGGGGGGAGCCGGCAGCCGGGCAGATGTTCTGGTGCCACGTGCTGGGAGGCCGCGGGGAGGGTCGGAGCCAGAGGGGGTGGCCCGTCAGCGGTCACTGAGCAGGGACCGGCTCCGCCACAGGGACTCCCCAGGGCTCTGGGACAGCGAGGCGGCCCTGCGGTCAGCCGGCGGCCTGGCCTCCCAGCCCCCGCCCCGGGCAAGCCCCACGCCGGAGGGGACCGCGAGCCGCCCACTTCCTGCGGCCTCGTAGCATCGCCGCGGGGCGGAGGCCTTGACGGCTCCGCCTGCCCCCGGCCGGGGCCAGCGCGCCCTGCTCAGAGCCCGGCGCCTCCTGGGCGAGCTCGCAGGTGAGACAGTGCCCCGGTCGCTGTGGAGCCGCCCGGAAAGCGGGTGTCGATCCTCCTGCGAACAAGTGTCTGGAGCGAAGTTTGTTGACAATGACAGTGACGGGCCCAGTGCTCTCGCTGCAGCCAGAGGAGGTCAGGGTCGTGCCAGGGTGCAGTTCGTGACGACGGTGCCCACGTGGCACCTGGGGGAGAGGCCCTCAGAGCCGGCGGAGGGCGGGGCAGAAGCCGGTGCCCCAGCAAACGGCTCGGGGATCCCGCGGTGCGGCGGCCGGGGCGCTGCTCCGAGACAGCGCGGAGCTCCACCGGGCCTCGCGCGGTCGCCTCGTGGTCCGCAGGGCGGGTCTGTCTGCGTGGAGGCGCCATGTCCCCTCGCTGCGCTGGGGTCTGGTCTGAGAGTCCATTTTCCTCTTCAGCTCACACAGTTCAATCAAGACCCGCATAATTAGGTATAGATTTCAGGACCCGGACGTCAGCAATGAAATCCTCGAGGGACTCCAGGCAGCGGGGCGGCTGCCCACGGGTGCACGGGGCTCTGCCCGCCGCCTCCCGGAGCCGGAGCTGTGCCACGCAAGGCCACGGTGGCCGGGGCTCCCAGAGAGCAAAGCCGGCAGGAGATGCGCCTACAGGGTGGGCAGAAGCGGGCTTGCAGTCGCGAACCGGAGTTCACTCTTGGGTTGTAATGAATCAGTCCTCGTATCACGTTCCATGCGAACAACGGTAAAGCCCCCCCCTCGCTCCACCCTGCGTGTGTGCCCCTCACGGAGAGTCAGCTCGCACCGCGATGGCGCCAAGACCGGCCACCGGAGACCCCGGCTGGCAGGCTGGAGGCGCAGGAGGCACCGCAGGGCAGGCAGCCCTTCCGCTCTGTGCAGGCCGCCGGCCGACTGACCCAGGCCCCCCCGCCCCTCGGGCGACTGGCTGTCCTTGGAGTCCAGCGCCTGGACCGTCTGTCTCGCTCAGAAGCGCCCTCACGGATACACTCGGCATCACGGTGACCGCGTGTCCGGCGCCACAGCCCGCCTGCCTCCCGGTCCGTGCGTCTGGCTCGGGCGGGACGTCTGTCCACTGACACCCCACAGGCTGGGCCCCGAGAGAGGACAAACCGCGTTTCGGGATCTACGGGGAACCCCGACGGGGCCTCCGCGGAGCCGTGGCGTGAAGGCTGCTCTCCCTCCTGCTGAACGCAGCCCCAGCAGCCGAGACGCGGGCCTGAGCCCTGGCCGGCAGGGGCTTCTGCATCCAGGGCCCATTCTTGGGAGAGAACAGGCACTGGTTCCCCACATTCGTCCACTGAAACGTAACCCCCAGGGCGATAGCTGTAGGAGGTGGGCCTTCGGAAGGCAATGTGGTCACGAAGCCGGAGCCCCCATGAATGGAGTCTTAAGTCCGCTAAAGGCACCCCCACCGCGCGGACACACAGCGGACGCCTGCCTGGGAACCAGGAGGCAGCCTCGCCAGACGACGAGTCTGCGGCCCCGCGTCTTGGACCTCCCGAACCGAGGGAACTCTCTGCTGGCCAAGCCGTCCGCCCTGGGGTGCCCTGTCACAGCCGCGTGTTAGTGAAGACCCCGCCCAGGAGTCGGCAAAACCCAGTGGCCGTCTCAGGCCGTGGCCTTGGGGCCTCGGCGGCCCAGGCACGTGGGCTCGGGCCCCACTCCGTGTCTGGCTCTTCGACGGCTGAGGGACAGAGGCTAGAGTGCGGCTGGGGCACCGCTTCCTCCGGGCATCAGCCCCTCCCCGGAGGGGGCCCGCCCCCGCCCCTTCCCCCCGCCCCTCAGGATCCAGCCCAAGGCCACGGGTAGCCGCGGGCGCCCACACCGGAGCAGCTGCTGCCTGTTTCCATGCTGCGGCTCTCGGCGGCGCTGGGCGCAGCAGGCTCCGCCAAGGGGTAAACACAAACCTCAGGGCTTTCCTTCCCTCTATTTTCTGCACAAACTTGGCAGCAAAAAAACGGGGGATTTGAGTTTTGGATGTGTGCTTATCTGAAAAAAAATGACCTGTGCTCAGATGCCTAGAATAGAAGCTACAAGAGTTTTTTTAAAGACTTTATTTTTGGGGAGCAGTTTGGGGCTCACAGCAGGACTGAGAGAAAGGCACCGAGAGTCCCTGCGTCTGCCCGCACAGCCTGCCCGTGCCCGGCGTCAGCCTCCGGGGGGCCTCTGCCGCCGCCGTGGGCCTGCGCCCCGACAGCACCGTCGCCTCCAGCCCACGGCCCAGCGTCCGGCCTTTCCCGGGGGCCGGGCGCTCGGAGCCACACACAGCGCCCGCGCCTCTGCAGGCCGACCCTGTCACCAGGACCGCGCAGCCTCCGGGTTCCCCCGGGACTTCCCATGGAGGAAGCCGCTGCCGTGGACCGCAGAGCAGCATCCCACGGTGCGGACGGACCACCGGGGGCCGTCTCGGCCGCTCCCGGGTCCTGGCGACTCTCGGCGCTTGCCCTCCCCCCGGGGCCTCGGGGACTTGCGGCCGCAGGCAGGTCCCGGCCGGAGTCCGAGCACAGCCCCTGAGGCCCCGGGACGAAGGGGCGGCCCCCGCGGGGCAGAGAGCCCGGAAGGCTTGGCCTGGGCTTCGTGGGACCCTCCCCGCTGCCTCCCTGACAGAGCCCGTGCGCCCAGCACCAGGCTGAGTCTTGCTTTTCCCGAACAGCCACCTGGAGGGCACAGGGCGCTGGTCACGCCCCTGCAGGAAGCTCGCCGAGTGCCCACTGCCCAGGCCTGCCCGGGGACCCAGGGGGCAGGAGGGGAGGCAGAGTCTCTGATGGCACAGCTCTGACAGGATCCTGGGCCCCCGACCTTCTGCACAGGAGGCCGCAGGGCGCGCCCTTCCCGTCCTCCGGGTTCATGGCCGCGCCCAGGGCTGTGCTGGAGCTGGGCAGGGGTCGGGGCGGGGGACCTGGGGCGGGGGCGGCAGGTCCTCAGGCGGCGGCTGCGCCCGCCACCCCCTCAGAGGCTGAGCTGGAGCCGGAGACGGAGCAGAAACCCGGGCCAGGCCCCCGGTGGCAGGCAGCGTCGGGTCATGGGAGGGTCTGTGGCGCGAGCCTGCTGGCCCAGGTGCAGCGTCCGGGCGCGGAGCCCAGGGTAGATGCTGGCAGCAGGGAAAAAATGTCGAGTTACGAGCTTGTCGTTGGTGAGATGAGTTAGGTATTTTTTTTGTAGGTACTTAGGGGAAGCAAACCCCCCCAGCACAGGTCACGAGGGGTAAACACGGCAGCAGCGTGGAGAGCTGCCCGTGGGCCTGTGCGCACAGCGTGCAGCGGGCGTCGCCCCGCGGGCCGTCCTGGGAGCCGCACAGCGCCCGTGATGTGCTGATGGAGACATGGGCCGCGGGGTCAGAAAACGCAGCAGCAGAGGGGCGTGGACACTTTGGGGACAGAGAGGGACAGGAGAGCCCGGGGGCCGCGGGGGCCTGCGGCCTGGCTGCGCCCCGGCTCCCCGGGAGCCGTCGCGCCCTCGGCTTGACTCCACCCCCGGGTGTAACAGCACCAGCCGCGTCCTCGGCAGGGCTCACGCCGCCGAGTTTTTAAGGCTCTGACAGGAGAGCGAAGCCGGAGGTGGGCGCACACCGGGGCCGGGCCGGTCCCCAGAGGCAGCCGCCGGCCACCCCAGAGCCTCTGTCCCTGGAGAGGCTGGGCCCCAAACTTTCGTTTATTTTCCCTAGAAAATAAAAACAGTGCCAAGTGAACTCCAGTCTCCCAGGGAGGCCATGCCCTCCGGCAGTGGTTTCCAAAATGCTCCTTTTCCAAAAGTTGGCTTGGGCCGCTGTGCACACCCCTGGCGTTCCTTCAGCCGCCGGCCCCGGCAGCCGGGCCCAAGGGCGTGGAGCGACCCGAGCCGTTCTGTTGTGGCCGGGCTTTGTAATAGCGGTGACACCGTCCCAGGGACGGGGCCGGGTGCACACGCACATCCTGCCCGCAGCCCCTCTGCGTGTCTGCCATTCGCTGAGGTCGCACGCCCTGCGGCTGCTTTCCTGGGGGCGGCCAACTTGGGTTCCGGAGCCACAAGTCACTGGAGGAGGCCCAGTGCCCATCCTGGAAAGAAAACAAATTATAAGAAAAGAAGCCGGGACCCTCTGGCCCGCAGCCGTGGCTGGCTGGGCAGGGGTCAGCAGGCCGCTCCGTCCACCCCGGTGGTGGGCCGACAGGAGCGGAGCAACCCGGGAGCAGAGCCGGGCCACACGGCGGGCTGAGCAGGTGGAGCTCCGGAGGCGCCCGGCTGGGCGGGGCCGCGGGGGCAGCCGCACCTGGGACGCAGGCCTCGAGGAGCCCGGGCGGGCGCCTGGCCGGAGGCCGCCTCCCCGGAGCCCTGGGCGCCTGTGCGTCTGCAGCAAAGGCCAGGCCAGTGTAGTTCAGCGGGGAGGGGGCATCAGAGCCAGCGAGCCCGCTGAGGGAGATTTATTTCTGACCCAGTTTTGGCCAAATAGGCCAGATGTGTCAAACTACGATAAATTAGGGTCTGTTTTCTGGGTTAAAAGTTCCAGAAATAGCTCCCTACAATTAACCTGCACAGCTGGTCCTTCGGGAAAGGCCTGGGGGAGGGGCGCCAGGGGCTCCCACAGGCCCGTCTCCTCCAGGACCCCCGGATGGATCTGGCTGCTGGTGGGCACGTGGGTGGCTCCCCCGGGGGCAGGGGACCTTCCGGGACCCGCCCCCACACGGGCCGGGGCTGTGCCCTCCTTTCCCCAGACACTGTGGCCACAGCCCCCCGTGGGGCACCTGCCGCACCTGGCGGGGCCAATGCCGCACCCGGCAGGGCACCTGCGTGGAGACACGGGGCCAGTGCGCAGTCAGCGGACAAGGGGCGTGTGTGGGATGTGTTTGGGGCGTGTTCGGGGCGTGTCTGGGGCTTGGGCCACGGGCCACCACGGGTTCCCTGGCTGAGGCCGTCAGGCTCCTTCTGATCGGGCGGAGGCCGGGCAGAAACGTCACTGCCCTGACCCACTGCTGGCCCCCCCCCGGCCGCGCCCCTGAGGGTGGTGGCTCCCCTCCCACGCCTCTGTCGGGGCGCAGCGTGGTCCCCTCCCAGGCCCCACGGGCCCCAGCTGTGTCCTGACTGAGGACTCGTAGGTCCGGGTTTTCCCCAGATCCAGTCATGGGCTCAGGCCCAGGAGAAAACCGCTCCTGCTCTGTCCCGAGATGCCCTCTGACCTCTGAGAGCTTAAACCCAACTGGACACGGGGCGTGGCAAAGCCAGACCCCTCCGGGGGGCAGGCAGCTGTGCCCCAGGCTCACGGTTGGGCTCGGAGCCCCGCCTGCCACCTCACGAGGCCCAGGGCTGGGCTCAGCCTTCCCACCAGCCCAGGCAGGACGGGCGGCCAGCCTGAGGGGTGGAGGGCTCGCTGCCCTCGGGGCGGGAAGAGGGACCAGAAATTGCTGGGAGAAAACCTGCCTGAAACCTAGAGGCAGCCCCAGCCCCAGCCCCAGCTGGTGTGGCTCAGTGGACAAGCACCGGCCTGCGAACCAAAGGGCCGCCAGTTCGATTCCCAGGCAGGGCCCAGCCCCGAAGGGTCGGAGCGAAGCCCTGGGCCTCAGAGGCTGTGGGCCCGGCTGGGCCCACCCTTGCGCCTGGGAGCCTCTCGGGGAAGCGAGCCCGAGGCCCGGGGTTCCGGGTGCACCCCGCGGACAGTGATTAACGTGGAGGCCACAGCACTGGGCTCCAAGAGCTCGTTGCCGGGAAGGCAGAGCCCTGCTGACGACACAAGTCCCCGTGGTGAGTGCCCGTCCCAGGGAGGCTTGCAGGGCCCAGTCTACCCAGTTCCTTGCAGACCAATCACATGTCAGTGCCCGGTGTGAAGGTGCAAGTGCTTGGGGAGCAGCCCTGTGGGGCCCTACAGCCTCTGTGCCTCGAGCACCAGGTGCTGAAAAGCTGACCGCTGCCCCGTGCCCTGTTCTCCATTTGAGGCGTCAGGGGGGCCCTCGAGCTGCGTCTCTGGGTGGCGGGAGGGTCTGGCCTCAGGGCCTGGGGCACACAAGCCAGGAGGGGGCAGTGCGGGGCACAGGGCGGCCGAGTGGCCCCTGCCCGGGCCCCCGGCCACAGCCGCTGGGGTGGGGGAGGGAGGCCTGGTCCCCACAGCAGACCCCGCCTGCCCTCACGTGTTCGTAGACTTCCTTCACTGGCTGTTGCATTTGCTGCTCACCCGTCTCCATTTCCAGAATGGCTGTTTTTTTAAATGCTTCTCACCTGTTTGCTGGCGAGCAGGCCAGCTGAGCTCATGTGGGGATCCCATCCCCAAGTGAATCTTTTTTACAGGAATTAGGCATTTCTGAGGAAGCCCCTGGCGCTCCCGCGGCGGGACGCTTCCACGGGCTGGGGCAGGGGTCGGCCCGAGTGGGACTGCCCTCCCCGCGCCCCCCCGCAACCCAGCGCAAGAGCCTCCCCGCCCCCAGCACGTGTCTCTCTCCTCCCCAGGGCGAGTGCTCCCGCAAGTGCCGCAACCTCTTCGTGCTGGAGACGGTGTGCGTGGCCTGGTTCTCCTTCGAGTTCCTGCTGCGCTCGCTGCAGGCCGAGAGCAAGTGCGCCTTCCTGCGGACGCCGCTCAACATCATCGACATCCTGGCCATCCTGCCCTTCTACGTGTCGCTGCTCGTCGGCCTGGCGGCGGGCGGAGCGGCGCGGGCGGGCGCAGGCGCCGGCGGCAACAAGCTGCTGGAGCGCGCGGGGCTGGTGCTGCGGCTGCTGCGCGCGCTGCGCGTGCTCTACGTGATGCGTCTGGCGCGCCACTCGCTCGGGCTGCGCTCGCTGGGCCTGACGGTGCGCCGCTGCGCGCGCGAGTTCGGGCTGCTGCTGCTCTTCCTCTGCGTGGCCATGGCCCTGTTCGCGCCGCTCGTGCACCTGGCCGAGCGCGAGCTGGGCGCGCGCCGCGACTTCTCCAGCGTGCCGGCCAGCTACTGGTGGGCCGTCATCTCCATGACCACCGTGGGCTACGGCGACATGGTGCCGCGCAGCGTGCCCGGGCAGGTGGTGGCGCTGAGCAGCATCCTCAGCGGCATCCTGCTCATGGCCTTTCCGGTCACCTCCATCTTCCACACCTTCTCGCGCTCCTACTCTGAGCTCAAGGAGCAGCAGCAGCGGGCCGCCAGCCCCGAGCCGTCCCTGCGTGAGGACAGCACACGCTCCGCCTGCGCCACCGAGGACAGCTCGCAGGCTCCCGACGGCACCGGCGAGGCGGGGGCCTCCGCGGACGGCACGTGGGCGCGCGTGGGGCCAGCCTGACCGGGGCGGGGGCCCTGCCTGCGCCCGGGGGCGTGCGCGGCTGTCCGTGCGGGGAGGCCGCTCCTCATGAGCCTTAGAAACAGAACCGCCGTCCTGGCCGCCCACCGCGCAGAGGGACAGGGACCGACCTGGGGGGCGGCAGCTGAGAACGCCGGAAGGGGCCGCCCTGCGCCGCGCGCGCCCAGCCCACGTGCGTGTTGTTGCCGCGAGCAGGGCCCTGGAAGGAGGCGCAGCTGGCGCGCCCAGTGGAGGGCATGAAACGCCACCCCGAGCTGCGGGCGAGTTTCCCAGAGGGCACGCAGCCTCCTCGCGCTTACCCTCCAAGTCCTGGCCCTGGGGTCGCGGAAATGGAGACGCCCCAGGACACCCCAGCGGCAGCAGTGCCAGGAGGAGGCCACCCTGTCCCCAGGCCTCAGCCCAGCTCTTCCGCCTGGAGGTTGTGGGAGCAGAGGGGCGGGCGGGGCTTGCTAGGGCGCAGTCTGGGGGCAGTGACCACGGGCCGGGGGGCTGTGCCCCGCAGGAGGAAGGCCTTCCTCGTGCACCCAGCTACGCGTCACATCGATGCTCAGCCCCCCAGTCCCCTTAGGGGTCCAGCCCTGACCTCTGACCTCCCTCCCTGGCCCTATCCTATGGGGATCTTCTGGGTCGCCGCCTCACAGGTATCCCTGAAACGCCTCCACCCCCTCGGCTGCCCTGGGACTGGGTCCTGTCCTCTGCGGGGAGGCCCCTCTCCCACTCTCCACTTCCTCCAGGTGCTCATGGTGATCAGGTGGGGAGACAGGGCCACCTGGGGCGGACAAGGGGACTCGGCACCTGGCCTGACGCCTGTCTTCCCGCCTGGGGCTCGGCCAGACCTGCCCAGGGGACGTGGACACTTGTGGGCAGAGGCCTGTGCCTGGGGCCGGCTCCTCCCTGGAGACGCTCGCGGTGAATCGGGAACCCGGGGCCGATTGTTCCCTGGGCCCCGCTTGGACCCCCCTCACACGGCCGCCCCGGGCCCTCGAGCAGCATGTTGACTTGTTGTCACCGCACAGACAGGACCTGAGGCACTTTGGTCTCCACCAAAGTAATTGGTGATATTTCAATTCAGAAACAATTACTGCTAGACATTTTCTTTCATTTATTTTTAAATAAATGTTTTCAGAGCATCTTACAGGCCAAAGAACTAAGCAGGAGCCTCCCTCAGACGTTCCGGAGCTTTCAAGGAAACGTAAGGGGAGAAACGGCTTCAGGCGCATCTCACCAGCCATTGCAGGCGTCTCGCGGGCTTTGGCCATGGGCAGTGCTGACAAGGCACCGAGAGCCCCTCCACCCAGCGGAAGGGACAGTGCTGCCACGGGAGCCACCGGGAGCACCTGGGACGCGAGGCCTCTGGCCGCCCAGGGCAGTGCCCGTGGAACACAGGTGAACAGGCGCCGGTGACGCGCATCAGGCCAGCGGCCCCGCTGCAGCCACGTGCAGTGGGTGTGCAGAGCCACGTGGGCGGGCGAGGGGGCAGGGACACCCACGCTGGGCCGCGCCCCCCCCCCACGGCCCTGCAAGGTCACTTCAGGCCCCCGAGCTCGGGGTGCGGGGTGCGGGGTGCGGAGCCACTCAGTGTCCCCCCGGCCAGGCAGATGGATGTCCGGGGCCGTGTGCAGTAGAAGGATGCACTTCCCGGGGGCGGGGAGGTGCCCCTCGTGCTGCGAGCCCAGCCTGGGCCCTTGGGGAGCCCACGCGGGCCGCCCGCACCCCGCCACGCCCTCGAGGACCTGGGAGCTCTCCAGCCTCTCGTTCAAATGCCCAGGAGCTTGCCCTGGCCAGTGCCCGGCTGGCCCAGCCATGCGCACAACCCCTCGCCCCGGCGGGGGGAGGCCAGGGTGGCCACGAGGCCTGCGGGCCCAGGCCGGACGTGGACAGGGCCCGAGTCCCAAGTCGTGTGAGGCAGCAGCACTGAAGGTGGCCCGGGCAAGGCCACCCAGCCAGAGGCCTGGAGGTGCGTTGCCGGGGCTTCCCCTCCACACGACTACAGGCCCGGGGCCCTAGGCCCCGTGCCGGCCTGTCCCTCCCTGAGCCCCTCGTACACGCCGTCCAGCAGCGTGTCTCTTCCCGCTGCTCTGGCCATGGGCCCCGCCTGCCGGGGCCTGAGCTCTCCCGGTGCCGTCTCCTGTTCTGCGCCCAGGGCCCAGCTGGGCGGACAGGTCCCGTCCGGCTGAGGCCGCCTGCTGGGCCTCCCGATGGCCCGTCGCTCCTGCCGTGGCCTGCCCCGCTGTTTCCCGCTGTGCGGCGTCTCCCAGGGTCCCCGGTGCTCTGTGGGAGCCCGTGGGAGCGAGACCTGCTTTTCCATCACCTGGAAATCACGGCAGTCCCCGGCGGGGGTGGCGCCGCCGTGCCGCCCTCCAGCGAGCGCACGCAGCCACAGCACCCAGGCCCCGCCGGCCCAGGGGCCCACGCACACGGGAGGCCCGGCGGCCAGCCGGTGCCTGCGGCCCGCCGCCACGTGTCCTCGTTCCGCCGGCTGCCTCAGAGGGCCTTGGCACTGGCGGGGTGCACCGTGTGGGGCGTGGGCTTCGGGGGCTGGCGGGCGAAGGCGTAGACCTGCGCGAGGATCGCCAGGTCCACCAGCACCTGCAGCAGGCCGCACACGGAGAACTGCAGCGGCGCGCCGTTCAGCAGGAAGTACGCCGTCTTGAAGGTGTCGCCGCTCGTCCACATGAGCACCATCTTGATGCTGCGGAGACACAAGCCAGGGTCAGGGGCTGCCGGGCCGGCCCGTCCCCCCCGGGCCCCCATCCTCGCCAGGGGGTGGCTGGCGGGCCCCTCAGCCGCCTGGGCAGAGGCTGGGCCCGCGTGGGGCAGACCCGCAGCCTTGCAGAGGCCCGTCCCTCCGGGCTGCAGGTGTGCCAGGCGCAGGCCCCCGGGGAGCAGGACAGGGAAACCCAACACTGGCTCCGGGGCAGCGCAGCCGAGAACTGTCACGTCGGGAGAACGGCCCTCGGCCACAGGGACCCCGAAGCACCGTGTCCGACACCCAGGCCGAGCCTGCCCTTCCCACCTGCATCGCCCACAGCGACGTCGGCGTGGAGGATGGGGCGTGGCGCCCGGTCCCCGCCGTGCGCCACTCTGTCAGAATTCTCCTCCCTGGTAACACCCCCTAAGGACCCAGACACGCAGTGAGACCCATCCTGCAACCCGCAGGCGGGCTGCCCGCTGCCCGCACCGGCCACACGCTCCGTTGTACAGGAAGTCTGTTCCGGAAACGTCAACACAAAGACGCGTCGATGTTCTCTGTCCTCGGGCCGCCAGCTGGCTCTGGCTCTGGCTCCGGCTCCTCTCCCCACGTTGGGCTCACACATCTGGTCACACGTGCGTGGCCCCGGGGAGCACGGGGGTCACTCAGAGCCAGGGTGCCTACAACACAACCCAAGCAGGAGCCGGACTGGCCGCTCCCAAGGGCCCGGGGCTGTGGAGGAGACGCGCCGTGGCCTGAGCCGGAGCTGGCAGGTACGGCTCAGGGCCTGCCCTGCGCGACAAGAAAAGCCGAGAGTCCCGTGAGAAAGGCCCCCCCCCACCCGCCGGCACCTGCCTGCGTGTGGGCCACGCGCTGCCCTGAGACAAGGCAGGGAGGGCTGCGTGGCTCCCTCTCCACGGCGGAGGAAACTGAGGCACAGACGGGGTGAGTGATGCACCCCAGGGCACGCAGCTAGTGCCCGTCCGGGGGCAGGAGGGAGGGAGGCGGCCCAGCACAAAGCGGGGGCCCGGGCTGCCTGCCGGGCGCCAGGGGGTGGCTCGCGGCCCCGAACGCACAGGTGCACCTGTCACTCATCATCGCTGGAGCTGGGCTCTGCCTGACGCTCAGGGACATTTTTAGCCGCCCAGATACTTCACCAGGCCTTGGCCCTCGGCTGCTGCGGGGACAGGAACCCTGTGGCCTCGCCAGGCCCCACAGCCGGCCGTGCGGGGGCTCAGGGCAGGCGGGGGCTCAGGGCAGGCGGGGCCCTGCAGCCAGTCGGGTGTTAGCGAAGAAGGACTTTCAACAGGTGTGGGTCCTGCTCTTCCCGACGCGGGGTGCCACGCAGCCCCCGCCCTCAGCGACAGTGTGATGGGGTGTCCTAACAAGCACTAAGCCCAGAGCTTGGCCACTTCGAGTGGCTGGGTCTGGCCTCGTCCTGGGGGCAGCTCCGCCAGCGCGGGAAGCCCGCCCGAGCACAGAGGGCCTGGCAGACGGGGCGCTGGGGGGGGGGGGGGCGCGTGTCCCCTCCCAGGGCCCCAGCTCGGCTCTCCCAGCTCAGGCTGGCAGCCCCTTCCCTGCGCCCCTCATGCCATCCCCAACTCCAGCTGCCGTGTCCTGCACCTGACCCCTCTCCCACCCCCACCATTTTAATCCCGACCCCCATGACCTCATTCTCGGCTCTGCGTTTCCCCTCCCCCACTCAGCTGCCAGGTCGCCATCCCTAAAATACCTCTCACCTGATCTGGGCTCGGCCGGCAGCCAGGGAAGCCCGCCGGGCTTCTCCCCAGGAGCCCGCCGCTCACGCCCCGGGCAGCCGAGACCCTGCCCCTTCCCACCCATCGAGAGCTCGCCCGCGATTCGAAACCCGCCCACACGCCCCCCGGGGAGGGTCTCGTGGCCCTGGGTCAGACGGCGGGCTCCTGGGTGTGACACCAAAAGCATGAGCAACAGAAGGCACGTGAGACTCCAGCCGAAGCAGAGCCTTCCGTGTGGCAGACAGGACACCGAGGAGGCGCAGACGTCCCTCAGCAGGGACGTCACAGGCCCAACGAGGTGCTGGCGCCCGGAAAATGCAAGGAGCTCTGCCACTTGGTAATAAACAAAGAGCCAAATTTCAAAATAGGCAAAGGACCTGAACAGGCCTTTCTCCAAAGATGACACACAAATGTCCAACGATCGCACGGGAAGACGCGCAGTGTCGTGAGGTGTTAGGGAAACGCAAAGGAAAAGTACAAAACCACACGAGTCCCGTGTACGAGGACAGACGGCGACGAGGCTGGGGAGGGCGGGCGGAGACCAGAACCCCCACCAGCAGCTCGGGGGACATGAGACGGCGCGGCCACGGGGGAGGACAGCCTGCAGCCCCTGACCAGCAGGGACCGTGTGACCCGGCAGGTCCGCTCCCAGGAACGTCCCCGGAGAAAGGGACACGTCTGCCCACACAGGAGGGTGCCGACGAATGGCCACCGCAGCCCGATTCACGGAGGCCGACAAAGGGACACACCCCGACGTCCGAACACGCGGCGGTCGCCCGCCTCGCAGACTCACCCTCAGCAGGGACGCGGCGTCCGTGAGGGTGTCCGTGCACAAACTGGGGGCAGCGGACGCGCGGCCAAGTGCGGTTCCCGCCTGTGAAGCGCCTGGAGCCGGCAGACCCACGGGGGCGGCAGGTGGGTCACAGGGCGGGGCCAGGGCCCGGGGATTGGGGCGAACGATCCCTCAGGGTACAGATTTCAGGAAGACGGAAGTGTCCCCAAATCAGCTGTGCTGACAGCTGCACAGTTCCAAAAACACTGGAATCCACTGA
Organism: Pteronotus mesoamericanus; assembly: GCF_021234165.1. Taxonomy (NCBI): domain Eukaryota; kingdom Metazoa; phylum Chordata; class Mammalia; order Chiroptera; family Mormoopidae; genus Pteronotus; species Pteronotus mesoamericanus. The sequence goes on from NW_026555247.1 coordinate 44,479,305, forward strand.
CTTGTACACTTTCAACGGGGGATTGTACGGCGAGCTGTAGCCCAGTAAAGCCATTTTTTAAAGAGAGCCCGCACTTCCGCTGAGCTCTGCTCCAGGCCTCCTCTTCGCGGGGCTCCTGGCTGTGCGTGTAGTGCGCGCGCACGCCTTTAGCCGCACACGCGTGCAGAGCGTCCCAGTCACAGCTCCTGGCCTGTTTTGTGTCAAAAAGACCCAGAGACAGACCCTGGGGACAGCGGGGTGAGGCAGCCAGGCCCCGGGAGGCCTGTCCCGTGTCCCAAGCAGCCGAGACTCCCAGTCTCTGCCTCCAGGGTCAAGGCGATGCTTAGGAGGCCCAGTGTGGGGGCTTTGTGATGCGCCATCGGGCAGGAGCCCCAGGGTCTGGCTGGGGCGGGCAGGGTGGTCCCGGGAAGGGGTCGAGTTCTGCCCACCGCTGCCGCGGCGGAGGCTGCACCTCCAACCGCACACCACAGCAGCCGGGGCACCTGCCACACACGCACCACGGGGGCAGCCTCCCGCCCTCTGGCCGCCTCCCCGCGGGGCCTGCCCTGGGTGCCCGCCGCCTGCGGGCCGCGCTCGGCTGTGTGCCCGGCGCATCCGGCGCCCCCTCCCTGCGCCCGTCCGCGGCCGCGCCCCCTCCGCCAGCGCACCGCCCGCGCTCCCCCCGGAATCGCCTGCCAGGGAACGGTCTTAAATCTACACAACACGGAGAGAGGAGGAGACAAACGGTCCTACAGAATCTGCCTTTCAGTTTCCCGTGTGAGTCAGTAAAGTTACTTCAAACGCTCCATCAGTTTATTGCTGGTTCAGAAGCGACAATCACTTAGCGTTTTTTTAAAAGGAAATCATTTGAGATATCTCTGACCGTTGCTCCAAAACAGAAAAAAGCATGTGTGCACTTGCGTGTCCATGTGTGTACCTGTGTGTGCACGAGTGACTGCACATGGGCGCGTGTGTCCACGTGCAGGGCGTGTGTCCACCTTAGCGAGCATGCATGCACACACGTGTGCGCCCACGACGTCCCGCGAGGGACACGTCAGGCAGTTGACGGGACCTGTCCACTCCAGCGGGCGTCTCGGGGCCCTTCCTGCCCTGAGCAGCCCAGGGTCCCCCCACCACAGCGCATGTCAGGCTGGAGTCCCCAGGTGGCCCAGCGGCACACACGTCCCCACAGCCCCGGTGCCGGCGGTTCCCAGGAAGGGGGGGAGGGGGCTCCACACCGTCTGTGCTCAGGTCGATGTGTCTGCACGTGGGGGCAGGCGCCTGCGCTGTGTGCACAGCTTCCACGCGTCCCTGCGGACGGGAGATTGTTCTCCGGGAAGCACATGCCCCCTGCCGGACGGCGGGGACCCTCAGTCTCTCGTTCTGGGATCCCGCAGTTGGATGCCCTGACCTCTCACTGCCAAGCTGTTCCAGGTGCTGGGGACGCGTCTGAGCGAGAGAGAGGGGGCCCTTGGGGAGGGAGATAGAGGACGGCAAGGACAGGATGGCCTTAGACAGTGGCCGGCGCTGCCGCCAGCGAAGGCGGGACCGGGCGGCGCTGAGGGAGACGCGCCGGGTGCCCCGGGCGGGCGCGAAGGGCCGGGCGCAGCCAGCCCAGCGGGGAGAGGCCAACCGAGACGGCACAGCCGCTGTCCCCGCCACAGGGACATGCAGCGGTGCCCCGACTGCCCGTGTGTTCACGACGTGTGCCATCATGAGACAGAAACGCCCTTAAGCCTCTCCCACAGGGACGTCTTTGAAAATGAATAAATGCCTCGGGCGCCACCAGGCACTGCCCTCCGAATCCACATCCAGCCTGCACTTGCCCGGGAAGATGGGTGTTTTCTTCTAAACAAATGCAGGGACAGGACACCTTCCCACATCAGCTCTGGCGTGCCCCGTGTCCAGCAAGGTCATGGGACGTGACCTGCCCGTGACAGAAAACCTGGGACCCTCCGCCTCCACAGGCCCCACGCAGGCCGCAGGCAGGGCCACAGGCAAGGGCTCCAGGCCCTGCCGACACGCCCACGCGAGCCCTGGCCACGTCCCTTCCAGTGGCCACCCCGCCAGGCAGGCACAGCGTCAAGCAAGCACTCCGCGGGCCACGCCCCCCGGCCGGGGTTACAAAGTTAGTCTGGAGCTGCCGCTCCCCGCGGCCCCGTCCCCGGCAGGCCAGCCTCCCCTCTGCGGCGCAGGACCGGCCTGCACGGCCTTCTGTGCGGGTCCCGGTCCCTGTCCCAGGTCTCTGCAGACTCAAGCCCCTCGCCGCCCTGGCCAAGCCTCACCAAGGCACCCACTCTCCTGCTCCCCTTGGCCGCCTGTAAAGGGCAGCACCCCCTCCTGCACCCCTCCCCTCCAGCAACCCCCCCAGGCAGGTGAAGGGGGCGGAAGAGCCCTTGCGGGGGAAGGCCTGGGCCCCCGTGGACCGAGGACACCTCGTCCTTCACAGCCTGAGGTCGGGATTCCCGGGCTTCGCAGGGAAGTGCCCCGGGACGTGCCCTGATGGGCACAGCGACCGCAGCCTTGCTCTTCCCAAAGCCACCCACGCCGCACCCCGGGCCTGCCGTCCGCACAGGCAGGCCATAGCCGCAGGGGCCTGCTCAGAGACAAGGGGCTGCGGGAGTGGCAGGGGGGACCGGGGACGCACCGGCCTCCACAGGGCTCCCGCAGAGCAGCCCGGGTGTCAGCGGGCCAGCCGGGGGGGGGGGGGGCGTCTCCCCCAGGGCGCCCCCCCGCCCCACCCCTCATTCTTCAGGAATGAGGACACAGGCCGGCGCCCACCCCGGGGCACCCTCCCCATCCACAAACGTCCCCAGCTGGTCTCCTGGTCAAAGGCGAGTCAGGTGATGCGGAGACCCAGGGGTGTGACGTCTTCATTCATTTGTTCAATAGACACTCGCTGAGTGGCTGTAATTTCCCAAATACCGTCAGGTGACAGGGAGGCAGCGGAATGGGATACAATCCCCGCCTTCAGGGCCTTAAGCCAAGCAGGTGAGACGCCAAAGTAAAACACCAGGGCACCTGGGCAAAGATGCACCCAGAGGTCATGGACGTTCTGGCCAAAATTAATAAAAGCAGTTTCCCCGGCAAGGAAAGGCTAAAGGAGTTGGTGACCACTGAGCCAGTATTACAAGAAACGTTAAAGGGCCCGCTTTAAGGAGGAGGGAGAGGAGGGAAAAAACAGAGGAAGAGAGTAAAAAAAATAAAACGGCAATAAATCCACCATGCCCATCGATACAAAAATGAACGAGAGGAAGATCAAAGGGCCAGGCTGCAGGCTGCAGCTGCGCTCCCCACGCCACAGACAAGAGCATCTGCATGGAAACGGAGCGTCAGCCAAAGCTGGGGCGAGGCGGCCGCAGCTCCAAGGGGACGGGCTCTCCCCCCAAAGCACTGCTGGCGGCGGACAACAAGACGCACACGCAGAACAGCTGTGTTTCTGTGCACGCGTCCACGTGGGGAAAACGGCAGTTCAAATGCAATGCCGAGCACAGCTGTTCATGAGCAAACGAAGTGCTTCATGGGAGTCAATCCAGCACCCTCGCGACTGCGTCCCGGGACACGGGGGCCCGGAGCTGCGTCCCGGATGCCGCAGGCAGAGCCCACTCCGCTGCAGCCTCCGCACGCCTCAGGCTCAACAGCCCGGAAGGAGCAGCGCCCCGATCCGTGACCTGCCACCTGCTCATGAGAGGGTCTCAGCTCCTCCTCGCCTGTCACACGCGCTCACATGCAAGGCTCGCGTGTCAAAAGGCCGATGTGTTTATACCTGAACTGCTCTCTGACAAATGTAACTGAAAACAAAGCAGCCAAATTGTACCCATTTGACTTTGACCAACGTGTGTGCCCGGGGCCCGCACCCACCTCATGCCCTCCGTGGACTGGTGCCGGTGGTTGCGGTAGAGCTGCGGCACGCCCAGCATGGCCTCGGTCAGCACGGCCAGGAAGCCCAGCGTCTCCACGAACAGCGCCGAGTCGAGGGACAGGTACGTGACATAGCCGGCGACGCCCGTGAAGGCCAGCACGCACTGCAGGTAGTCCGCAAAGCTGCTCCAGTGCCAGAAGTGGCGAGGGTCGAAGTCTAGGGCGAGAGGGGGAGCCGTGAGCGACGTCAGGCCCAGTCGGCGCGGGGGGTGGGGGGGACGTGGCCCAGGGGAGGGACGTGGCCCAGGGGAGGGACGTGGCCCGGCGCGGTCTGGGTCAGCGTGAGGAGAGCGAATTGAGTGAGGAGGCCAAGGTCAGTGTTAAAAGACAAATGTGCAAAGTCAAGGTCGGCGTGAGGAGAGGGGCGTGACCAGGGTGCAGAGGTCAAGGTCAGCGTGAGGAAGCCTGCTGTGAACTGTGAGCCTGTGGCTGCTCTGGGCGGAGCACCCCTGCGGGAGCCGGAGCCCACGCAGGTAACAGCCCTATGTGCAGGCGCTGCGCCCGGCAGCTCGCCTTGGCGTCGCTCTGGGAACCGGGCACAGGACCGTCCCAGCGCCCAGCGGCTCTGTCCTGGGCAGGAGCCCCCGCCCCTCCCCCCACGGCCGCCAGGGGGGCGCACGGGGTGCCAAGCTGCCTCTGCAGGTCCAAGGACGGTGGACAGTGGACGCTGCCCCCGCCCGGCCGTGTGGCCCTGCACCCGGAGGGGCAGCACCTGCCCTGCACAGGGGCCCTTGGGGGTCACGCCGTCACATGATCACACAGCCCTCGGGCCGCCCTGAGGGGCGCGGACCCCACGGGGCCCGGCAGTCGCACGACCCTGCAGGCCAGGAGGCTGGACGCTGTGCGAGGGGGCGTGGGTAGGATGACACGGCCCGTCCCCCAGAACGGCGGCTGCGTGTCAGTGTTGGGGGACCCAGGACCCCAGCCGACAAGGGCGACAGGGCCCCGCTGCCCCTCAGGCGGGCACCGAGGAAAATCGCGACCCACAGGAGCTCCGGGGGGTTCCCAGGCAGCGCTCCCCGCGATGGCCGGATACACAACCGCTGGGCATAGCCCAGGCAGCCCGCCAGCGCCCCCGTGTGGCCGGCCCCCGTCAGCGCAGGCGACGTTTGCCCCGCTCCCAAAGCGGCAAGAGAACCGCCCCTGTGGAAGGCTGGGTGGGCCCAGCCGAGGCGACAGCGAAGGGGCGTGAGCCCCGTGGCGACGACACGGCAGCCAAGGGGGCTCCACACGCCCCATCCTTGCGGGCGACACCCTCCCCGGTCCCTGCTCTCACAGGACCCCACGCGCCCGGGAGGCGTGGAGGGCAGAGGGCTCGGCCACCGGCGGCCACTCACCTCCCTCGCGGAAGCTGCCGGTGGCCCCGAGCGCCTCTGTGCCCCGCGCCCCGCCGGCCCCCCCGGCGCCTGAGCGCCCAGGCCTGTCCTGGCCAGGCCACCCTGGGAGGGCCTGGCTCGGGGCCACGGCAACGCTGCCTCCCGGCACTGGGACCCTCGTTAGGGCAGGGCGGCCAGTGACCGCGCAGCCAGCGGCTCCCTCTTAGGGTCACACCCAAGGGAGGAGGACCTCATGCTGGTGGGGTGGCTGTGAGGGGAGATAAGGGGGCCAGCGTGGGGGCCCGGCCGGCCACCCCCCGGGACCTGCACCTTCCTCCCCCCCGAGTCTGGCAGTGCAGAGAAACCCAGCGTTTACGCCCTAGGCAGCCCTGGGTGCCTGTTCCAACGCAGAAGCGAGCCCCCACACCCCAGTCGCCCTGGGGCTCCCACGCCCACCCTGAGCCTACCCCCCCCCCCACGCAGGCCGCCCTGGGGGCTGACTGCAGGCGCCGATAAACGCGGGGAGGTGCCGTTGGCAGAGGAGGCGGCCCAGCACCAGGCCCCCGGGGAGCGAGCGGAGGTGCGACGCACCGGGGAGGGGGCTGGACAGGCCCGGGCGCAGGGGCAGGGTGGGCGGCGAGGCGGCTGAGGAGGAAGCCGCAGCGGGCTGGCCGCGGTCGGGGCCCTGTGACGCCCACGACCACAGGCCCTAAATAACTCATCTCTTCGGCGCAGGCGGCAACAGCAAGGCACCCCGTGTCCCCTTCTTGTGCACTTCAAACCCACAGGGAGCCTCCTAGTGAGGCAGCGCAAGGGACCACAGCAGCCAGAGGACCCAGGGGGGTCTTGGCAAGAGGGCCACCAGAGCCGCAGAAATTCACGAACGCGGGAAAAGGCTCGGCCGGCAGGCACAGGGCCTCTCCCGCAGTCAGGACCCTGGAACCCCGAAAAATCACCTCCCACAGCAGCAGCCAGGGAAAGCTCCTGATCAGGCACAAAGGGGAAAACGAGGGGCAGGGGCCGCATCCTGGACCGGGCAGCGGCCGCCCGCGCGCCAGAACCATCCAGAGGCGGCAGGACACAGGTCCCCGGCGGCAGCCCCGCCCCACGGGCAGGACGCACAGGTGCCTTCGCCGCAGGAAGCAGGCAGCCCTGACCGCGCTGCCGACAGCACACACGGGGAGGTCGGGGGGGACGCAAGCAGGACGGGGACGCAGATCCTTTCCAAGTGCTTCCCACGAACGGGGGTTAATCTCAAAGGGCAAAGGCGGGAGCAGAGGCAGCAGCACCAGTACCCGGGCTGGAGGCGCTGGGGACAGGAAAGCCGCCCGGGGCCGGAGGCGACGAAGGGCCTCGCACTGACCCCTGGGAGCCTGGGTCAGGGGGCTGCTCCTGGGAAGAGGACACGCAAGGGCCACCTGACCGACTCCTCCCCTCTGTTAGGAGGAAACGGGACACCAGCCGGGTCAGGCCGCGACCTGCAGTGCAGTGGGCTGACTGAGCGCAAGTCCCTGTTTTTAGGAAATAAACAAAGTATTCGGTGTCATCAGCTCTGAGTCGGCGTAGAAAAGCAACAGACAAAATCAACACCACCAAAGCCGGTTCTTTGAAAGTAAATCAGTAAAACGAGAAACACGTAGCTAGAATGACCAGAAGAAAGAGGAGAGAGAAAGGGAGGGCCGGAATCTCTGACGTCCACCCTGGCAGAGGGGCCGCCGCTGCCGCCCTGCGGGGGCGGGAAGAAGTGCCAGGGACGCCGAGAGCAACTGCAATCCCACAGCCTGACGCCTTAGGCTTAAGGGACAAATTCCAAGAAAAAACTACACAGACTACCTCACGAAGCAACGGAAAAACTGAATACACTTGTGCTGAGACTGCACTCTAATCTCCACACTTCCGACAAAGGAAAGCACAGCCCCGGGCGCTCCCCTGAGTAACGCCCCCCAGAGGTGGCAATGTGACAAACGCGCGCTCAGCCCCAGAGAGGAAACACAGCCAAGCGAGCACGGGGGACAGTGTCGTCTGAGAACCTCCGACTCGCTCAGAGACGAAGGCAGACCGTTCCAACCGCGAGAAAGGGCCGGGTCACGTGCGGAATGCTGCTTGCCGTGTGCGGCAGCCCCGCCGCGGCAGGCGAATGCGTGACTCCGCGTGTGCGCCCTGCACCCGCCCAGTGCTGCTTATGTCATATTTCAGTTAAAATGTTTTAATCAACAAAGAATCGATGCCAATCCTTCACAAACTTCAAAAAAAATGGAAGCCAAGGGAACACTTCGTATTCAGAACTTACTTTATAAGACCAGTACCGTCCTGATACTGAAGCCAGAGCCCATCACAACGGGGCGGGGGGGGGGATCAGTATCTTTTATGACTATGAGCACAAAAACCCTCAGCAAACATCACTAGCAAACGGAATCTAGCAACTTATAAAAAGGATTATATATCTTGATCCAATAGCATTTATCCCAAAAATGCAGGGTTGAGACAACATACAAAGATCAACCCACACGATAGAGTATAGTAACGGCATAAAGGGCAAAAGCCCCAGGATCATCGTAACAGATACAGAAGTGCGTGCGACCGACATCCACAAGCTTGTATGATAAAAACACTCAACAGACTCAGCTCAGAGGGCGCTTGCTCAGTCCCACAGAGTCCCTCGCACTCCGCGGAGAGAGGCCGGCAGCCCCCTGAGGGGCGTCAGGGGCGCGACGGCGCACCGGCCCGGTCCCCCCCGGCCGGGCTGGGGCGGCCGGGGCCAGACAGGGAGCAGCCCGGCTGCCCAGGGCGGAGCAGGCTGCTCGCAGAGGACACTGTCTTGTCTGTGGAAAATCCTCGGGGACCCACTAGGAACCTACCAGGCCCAACGCGTGAGTTCACGGAAGCTGCGGGACACAAGATCAATATGCGAAAATCCATTTTATTTCTACAAAGTGGCAACAGACAATCCGAAGTGAAGTTAAGGACACAATTCCATCTACCAGCGCGTCAAAAAGAAAGAGCTACATTAGAATAAATTTATCAAAAGAATCCTAAAGCCTGTGCTCTAGTACCCCTGCCCTCCTTCCTGCCTTCCCGCCCTCCCTCTCGCCCCCTCTCATGGACCCGCACGCAGAACGCGGGCGGGCGTCCGGGGGCCTTCGTGCAGCGGCACAGGCTGGTTCCCGTGCGGGGGCCGCGCCCACACCGGGAGAAACGAGTCACATGCATGGTCGCGGGCAGCACAGGGGACAGCGATGACAGACGGGGCAGCACTGGCGTGAGATGGCCCGTCCGTCCGCGGGGGCGGCCCATGCAGGGTGGTACGTACCCGGATACGCCCACCCGGGGCGGGGCTTGGTTTCCTCGTCCTTGTTCTCTGTGGCTACATTCAAAAAGGGAGAGGGAGACAGAAAGGAAGGAAAGACAAAACAGACGGGTTTTAACGCAGGGAAGCAGCCACGTCTCTCAGCCCTTTTCGCCTTTAAAAAAAAAAAGCCGTTGGAACAGAAAGGGCTGAGACCTCGGTTTCTGCGCGTTAGGAAATCCACCTTTGAACGGCGCTCTCCGACCCTACCCTCTTCCCAAGGAAGCGCTTAGAAGAGGGGGAGGGAATTTGGGGCCAAAACTGAAGAGTCACCACATTTCCACATGGCTGCTGAGGTCAGAGGCGGTACCCCGCAGATTCTACTTCTACTCCCCCGGAGGTCAAAGGTCAGAGGTCAGCAGTCAGCTGCAGTTCAGCCCTGGGGTCAAAACTCCCCAGGAGGCTGCTCGGATACGCTGTTGGCAGAGCTGGTTCAGCACAAGCAGGCGGGAAGCTCAGCCACGGAGGGGCCGGCCCAGCGGCGCAGACGCCCCTTTCCCAGGCGCGCACTCCCCTCCCCGCCAGCAGCCCCTCCCCTGAGACCTCCCCACTGCTCCCGCCCAGGCGGCCAGGTCACACCAGAGCAGGGGCCCACGGGAGGGTCCCTGCAGGGGGGTCCCACGTGGAAGGCGGTTAACCAGGAGGGCGAACCTCCAGTGAGTCACGGGGACCCCCGAGCCGGGTGGGATCAACAGTTGGGTCACCTGCCCCAGGTCGTGGACACTCACCTAAACATGAAAATTGGCAAGCAAACAGCGAGAAGCAGACAGCCAGAAGCAGACAGCAGACGTGCTGCCAGGTCTGGGGCGGCGTGGCAGGGCCCCCGGCACCACCCACGCCACACTGCCGGGCCCCCCCGCCCCTCCCGGCGGCAGCCGCACTGGCGCTGGACTCTGCCTGCCCTGTGGGTTTTCCCAGCCTCTTGCTTCTGCTTTTTCATTTAGGTGGATTTCACCATCCACTGGCACCTTGTCTAAAGATCAAGGTCCCAAAGGAGGGAGAGGGAAGGGGGAGGAACGCGTGGGGGAGGGGCGGAGAGGGAGGATGCAGGGGGGGACTCGGCTTCACTCCGAGCAGGTGCAGCTCAGATGCAAACAGCGGCTTGCCTTCCCATGTGCGGCCAGGGCACCCACGTGAACAGAACAGAAATGTTCCTTGTGGAAGAATTTACACAGAGCCCTGGAAACCCAGAGAAAGGGTCAGGTGTCCACCACTCCACATCAGCAAGAACCCTTCCCGGGGAGGCCCCCCACCGGGGAGGCGCACAGCCCAGCTCAGGGTGCCCTGTGCCCTCCCGGCAGCCAGGTCCCCAGGGAAGGGGACGTGGACTGGGAGGCACTCCTGCGAGGTCGCACGGACTGAAATCTCAGACGCCTCATGGCCTGGAGGCTCCCACACCTGCTGTATCTGGCAGCCTCCATCGCCACGCGCATTCCGAGCAAGGTCGCGGTCCGTTCTCGGGTTCCGGAGCCGCAGGCCAGGGCGCGGTCTGCCCCCCCGAGCGCCGGAGGCAGCACTGCGACACGGCCCCTGCAGCGGGGCCAGGAGGTCACTGCCGAAGGCCGGGGGGGGCTCCCGGGAACACAGGCCGCGGGGAGGAGGGCAGAGGCCGCGGGAGCAGGCAGCCCGCGTCCCAGGGGCGCTCAGAGCCCGGCGCCCGTCCCCGGGGCGGCCCTGCTCCCCGTGCCCTGTGTCCTGGGCGAGACCAGCGGCACCCTCAGCACGAGCTCCAGGGTGGTGTCCCGATCACAGGGGGGACAGGGCCAGACCCACGAGGGGAGGGCGGCCTCAACGAGGAGAAACAACAACAGACGCCAGGAACAGGGCGGTCACCTCCCCGGTTTAAGTGCCACCGATTGGCCCAGGCCGCACATCACAGCTGCACGCCGACCTGCTTTCCGCCAAGACTGAAGTGAGCATACATTCCTCTCTCAACACACAGGCGTGGACGGGGGCAGGGTCGCCCGCCGGGAAGGACGACCTCCAGGGACAAGGACACGGCACGGCCTCACGTCCACGGGCGTCCCAAACTAAACACGCCCCAAGAAAACTCTTCTCCACCGACACCTGAGAGGACACGCGCACACAACCGCAGACCCCGCCGAAGTGCACGACGTCGCACGCTCGGCCGTTAGCCGAGCGGCGGGAGTAAGGCACTGGCCCCCCGATACGGGACGCCCCCGGCCTAATGTTCAAGTGGAGGGCAGCTCGGAAGGTGCTCTGAGGAAAAGGCCAAGGCAGGGAGAAGCGCCTTCTGCTCCCTGAGCCACAAAAGCCCAGCGGCAGGCGGGCCGCGCCCGGAGTTCGCGCGGCCCACGCGCACGCCCGGTGGCCAGTCGCCTGCATCCACACGCTCACGTTCTCGGGAGTTTTTAACCCGGCTCGTGCAAAAGCACCAGTTCTCTCGGCTGCGGGGAAATGGCTTTATGTGCCAGCCTCACCGAAAGTCAGAGGCAAACTGCCTTCTGAGCTGATGTGACAGAAAGGAAAGGAGCCCAGCGGGGGCGAGCAGGCATCCCCCGCGGCGTAGGCTCCGCCGGCGGCGAGAGCCCCGCCGAGAGCAACACGTTCCCGCCGGCTGAGAACTCGCCCAGATTCCACAGAAGCAGCTATTATCTCGGATCATCTCACGGTATAAAGTGTTTAAGGTCCCGTAAAACATGCCGGAAACACCAGCGTCCGCTGCCGACACGACAGTGCCGCGCAGGGCGACAGGCCCCCCCCGATGACACTGGGCTGAGGGGGCTGTCTCTCCACCTACGGGGCAGGCATGGTCTGCAGCTCCAGTGGCTTTGCCCCTGAGTCGCTGGCCACCCACCTGTAAAGAAGCGGCGTTTGACATTGAGCTCGTTGCTCACGCGGACCTCGGTGCACAGCTTCAGCATCAGCAGCATGGTGACGATCATGACGATGCTCTGCCACAGCAGCGGGGACTCGAAGTGCCTTCCAAACCTGGGGACAAGGACACCACGGTCAGGAGGGCGCCCGCCCGGCTCCCGCCCCGGGCCCTCCAGCGTGGCCGGTGACGGCCAGGCTCCGGACTCCGGCGGGGGTGCAGAGGGGCCCCCGGCAGCAGGCCCAGCCCCCTCGGAACGGCTCCGGGGCTCCTCCAAACGCCGCGTCCCACTGACAGGGGGACAAGCAAGGAAGCAGCGGCGGTGAGGGAGGAGCGGCGCTGTGGGAAGAGGGGGTGGCGCCCAGGGCTTCCTCTGCCCGCAGCCCGGAGGGCGGGGGCCTGCCAGCGGCAGCTCCGCTCAGCCCCAGCCCCTCTGGCCCGTGACCCGGTCTCAAGCCACCTCTCCTCCAAAGGGCGGATATAACCCCTATGGCTGCCTGAGGCCATCTCTAGCCACGTCTAAGAACAGGCCCCCGCTGCCCACTTTGCTGACCCAGGAGGCAGACTCGCTCGCAGGCAAAGGCCATACAGGGGCAGCAAGGCTCCCTGTCAGGCTGGGCGGCTGGCACCGCGAGGAGTCATATTGGGGACCCCTCCCACGCAGCTCATTCCCAGCCACAAGGCTGACGATGTGTAATTCGGGCCGTGACATGAGAAAGGCCAGTCCCATTTTTTTTTATTTTCACAGAAACAATGAGCGGCTAGAGAAACAGAGGGAAACACCATCGACGCCTCTCCCTACGTGACACACCAAGAATCAAATCAAGACGGACTCGACATTCACAGTGAAAACGAGCGCTCGCCGTGAGAGGCGGGTTTGAGGGTGCGGGCTGGCCGCACAGACACAAAGTTCCAAAGAGCACAGCTTTCCACAGACAGTGCACAAAGGACAAAATAAATATGAAACAAAGCCCAACGTCATTAATAGTTTTTAAAAGCTAAATAAAAGAGAAAGATACCATTTTTTTACTTATGGGCTAAACTTTTCCTTCCTGAAATGCTTTTCTTCCTTAAATAGTGATGTCAGGACAGCGCTTCTTCCGCTCTGCCCAAGAGCGTGGCTTGGCACAGCCTCTTCGACTGCGGACGACGGGACAGGCCGCCGCCAAGCGCGGGGCCTGCCGCGCAGAGGGGCCGTCGACGCAGGTTCTCCCCCAGCTGCACCGCCTTTGTCTCGCCCCTGGGGAAATACACATCGCAAGGGACGTGCAATGTTCTACCAAGTCCAGGCAAAAATTTCCACAGGAAACATCTTCTCTGCCTCTCAGAATAGCAGGAAGAAATCTCAGTGGCAGAGAAGCTGGGGCCTCCTTTGCTGCTGCAGACATTAGTAGCAGAATGTTACCGGGTCTCTGATACAATGTTGCTTGAACTTTCATTCAATATTACTACGTCCTCCCGACAGTGTTACCAGACCTCCAATACAGTGGTGCTGCATTTCCAACACAGTGCAGTGTCACTGTGTCCCTGACAGTGTTTCCATGCGGCAGGGGTGGGCCTGAGGGCTGTCTCCGTGGCGGCGGCGGGCTCGGAGCACCGTCCAGACCCCACCTCCCCACACACCTCCCCCAGTCCCCATAAAATCACAAGCTTGCAAATATTAGGCACCAGGCTTCACTGCGCCTTTATCCGGGCTTCTGATGCCACAACGGCGCTTTACGTACATCAGCGTTTATGGAGTACGACCGGCTGGGTGCTCGTTTTGCAAGAGAACGGCAAGGATGCTGAGAGCTGAGGGCACAGGGCCCCCCCGCCCCCCGCCGCCAGCTTCAGAAGCCTGGGTTTGCATAGTGTGGTTGGCCCTTCTGGCGGAGCCACTCACATCCTGGCGCCACAAACCTCTCACGGGGAGTCCCAGGTGGACCGGAGGCCTGAGGACCGCGGCCCCAGCCGGCCGTGGGACAGGCACCCTCCAGCGCTCCGAACCGCAGCCCTGCTCTGGGGCAGACCCAGTCCCCCGCCCCCGGAGCCCGTGGCCCTCCCTCGCCGCCACCCACCACCTATGTGTGTGGGGTGCATCCCACTGAAGTGCAAACCGCAGCCTCTGGCCAGCGCCCGGCCTATGGGGACCCTCTAAACCTAGGAAATCAAATGGACTGCCAACCCACGGAGCCCAGACGGGATGCGGGAGCAACAGAGAAATATAAGGGAGCATCCGCTTCGCCCTCAGAGCAGCGGGGTCTCTAGACCAGCCGGGCAGAGAGGCGCACGTTAGGACAAGTTGTAAAGAGACGCCTGCTCTTCCGCTGGCACAAGATGCAGGCAAGTGCGCCCCAGGCCAGGGAGTCTCAAGAAGGGACCCACGCGCTGCCAGCCGTCTGTCCTCCCACAGCCTCGTGGACGGCAGGCAGAGGGCCGCAGAGCCCGTGGCGACGTGGCCCAGGGCCCCTCAGGATGCTGTCCACAGGAAAGGACCCATCGGACGCGCCCGCGGGCTGAGCTGACATCCCACAGAGACCGTCCGGTGTACGCCGGGAGAGCCCAGGCCCGCTCGAAGGCCGCGGCTGCGCGGCAGAGAAAGAGCGTGGGTCCAAAGATGTCAAATGCCCATCGACCTTCAAGAAGCTCGTTTAATTCCTGACTCCTTCAAACGAGATCCTGAGATGCAGATTGGGTATTCTGTTTTCTTTTTTCAGTTTTGAATGACAAGCACACTGAGGGGAGAGACCTCTAAATGAAAGGATTTTCCCACAGGGTCACCCAGCTCTTGCAGTTCCGTCCACTGCTGGAGAAGGCCCAGCCGCAAGCAAGGGCTTGCTGCCGCCCCCACGCACAGCACGCGCTCCGGCCGACCGCAGTCAGCCGCGCTCCCACCCCCGCGCGCTCGCTCCGCCTTCGACTCAAGGCCTCAAGGCCGTCTCATTACACAGGGGAAGCGAGGTGTCCCGCCTCAGGGGCCAAAGGGGAAGGGGGGATCTGCAAAGCAGGGCTTTTCAAGTTGTGCTAAACAGAAACGAGCCCCCGGGCCGCCTCCCCGCCCCCCCAGCGGGTTGAAGCCCCAGGCAGGCGTGGAGCCGGCGGCCTGGGGCGTGGGTGGGGCGCGGGTGGGGCGCGCCGCAGCCTGGGGGGACAGGTTCGCATCTTGATTGTGACGGTGACTATGGGGGGGTTCATCAAAACTCATCCGACTGTACATTGAGAATGCGCAGTTTTATTTAACGAAAATGATACCTCGATAAGACTGACTTAAATTCAATTAGCAACACAGCACGATCACTCAAATGGCACCAGCCCCGCACCCCCCCCCCAACCTTCCTGCCAACAGAGAGACCTAGGACCCCCAGGAGGAAGGAAAGGCCAGATTATGGGCGCCTTCGAGCGAGGCTACAAGACCCCTCCTCGTCCCCTCTGAGCATTCACCGGCCCAGTCACGCCTGGCTTCAGCAGTCGTTCTAATTATTTTCAAGTTCCTCACCGGAACGCAAACACTACAAAGAGGAAGTTGGGCTGGGAGGAGCAAGAAAAAATAGTCTCAGTGTTTTCCAGAAAGTTGACTTCCTACTCAAAAATAAACAAAACCCCAGAGCCCACAGAGAAGGCTGAGGGGGCCCTCGCGCCTGCCCTGCACCGCCGACACTCTGACGCCCATCCCGGGGGCTCCGCTGGCCAGCAAAGCGTCCTCCCCAGTGGCCGCCGCTTTCTGTCGCTCGCAGCCCTCGACTCAGTTGTTTTCCCTCCCCGACCCCCACGCAGATGCCCTGGGGCCCGGGACGCATCCCCGGGCCAAGGCCAGGACACGCACCTGGCAAATGCCGGGTGACTGGAGCGAAGGCTAAACCTGAGACCGCGAGTGGGGTCCCCTCCAGGCCCCCGCCTTCCCCGGGGAAGCATCTCCCGGGCTCCGCCAGCTCCTCCTCCGGGAGCAGGCGCCCCACCCGCCGGCCTCCCTGGAAACCCCGGGCAGCGCGCACACCCTGGGGCGCCCCCGCGGGAGGGAGCCCCGACTTTACCAGAAGAGAATCCGCAAAATGTTGGCCACCAGCAGCACCAGACACACGTAGGTGGAGAAGCCCTCGGCGTTCTGGGTCCTCCGGATGTCCCTGTACTGCGGGATGTACGGCACTACCCCTCCGAAGACCATGGCTGCGGCCGCCCCCCAGGAGACCAGCTGGTGCAGCGGGACCAGAAGCCAATCCAAGCCCTGCGCGTCCATCGCCGACACCTGCGCCGCCAGCCGGGCTGACGTCCACCTGGCTGCGTCCCCACGACTCCGAGTGCGCGCCGCTGTCACCCCCACATGGCCGCCGCCGCTGCGCCTGGCGAGAGGGAAGAGGGGCAGGGCTGGGTCGGCGCCTCGGGCTGCGGAAGGCGGGCGCACGCGGGAGGCGCCGGGGACCACGGCGGGGGCGCGACCCCTCCTCGGACGCGCGCGGTCAGGGCGCCCAGGACGCGCGCGCTGGCACCGCGGGGACACGAGCGCGGATGCGCGGCGCGGGCAGCGGGGGGTCGGTCCCGGGGCCCGTCCGCAGCGACTGCCCGCACCCCGCGCCCACGCGCGCCGCGGATCCCGCCCCGGCCCTCACCGGCCGCGTGGGCTCCGCCCGTCCGGCCCGCGTCCGTCCGTCCGCCCGGCCGAGCCCGGCCCCGCCTCGCGTGACGTCACAATGCCCGGCCCCGCCCACCGCGGCGTGCCCGGCTCCGGCGGGTCCTAGAGCGCGCGCCCCGCGGGGTGGAGGGGCCCTGACCGGCCGCGCGCCGGGTCGCCCCCTCGGGGCCAGGCTGCGCGTGGGCGGCCTCCGCTTGTCCCCGGGCGGGCGCCGCGGGACTCGGCGCCCAGCCACCGGGAGGGGAGCACGAGGTGAGGTCGCCGCCACGTGGGCCGCGCGTGTCCTGGGGACCCCTCGCGGGGCACAGGGACGGCGGGGGCGTCATCCCTCGTGGGGCACGGGCGGCAGGCCCTGGTGAGCCCGGGGGTCCGCGCTCGTGGCCCTTCCCTGCCGGAGGCGCGCCCCACCCCGACCCAAGCGGCGCCCCGGAGCAGGACCCAGAAGTTCGGGAGTTTCACCGAGTGGGCGGGCGGCTCCTCGGGGGACAAAGACGCGGCCGGACCCCGGGCCGGGGGCGCGTCACTGACGCCGTGGCTGCGGCCGCGCAGCCCTGCGGGGCGCGCCCCGCGCTCGGGACGGAAGAGGGGACGCGGGAGGTGTCCGGTCACGAGGAGCCCCCGGCTCCGGGCGCGGTTGGCGGGGCCCGCCGGTGGCGGCCAGGGCGACCCTGTGTGAGACCCTGCGGGCAGGACGCCGTGCAAGTGGGTCCCGGGGCCCAGGTTCGGTGCGCGGAGGAGCCCCCAGGCCCGAGACGCCCCAATCCGGACGCCGGGCGGGCGGCGAGAGGACGAGAGGCGGCCCCGGGGCGCGCGGAGGGCGGCCGCCGCTGCCTGGTAGGTTTTGTGGGAACTCGTGGCGCTTACAGCCCGACGGACAGCAAGTCCCCAATCGGCCTCGCAGGCTTGGGAAGAACATGCGCGGCTCTCGCTCCTCTGAGGCGGCCGTCGGGCGTTCCTGGGTCGCCACGGTCCCGAGTGCCCGCGGGACATGACCCTGAACAGGAACAAAAGTGCCGCGGAGGAGGCCGCACAGAAAAGCGGCAGGAGGTGCCCCCCCCCCGCCGCCCGCAGGCACCTCTTCCCTGCCCCTCGCCTCCCTGCCCCGCCCTGCTGTGCTGCCCCCGAGGGTCCCGTCCTCCCCTCTGGAGGCTGGAGGAAGGACGCGGGCTCCCCCGGGCACGGGACGCCCGGTTCCGCTGCGGGTCCTGTCTCCCTGGGACACGTGGGCAAATTGGCAGCCACCCGCCACCCATCAGGCTGTGGCGAGGGGGGCAGCCAGGCCGGGGGCGCTTCCGGAGCCCATGGACGCCTGGCAGCCTTGGGAGTCCCCTGGGGAGCCAGACCTTCCAGCCACTGTTTCAAAACCCACACCGTGGACAGGAAGTCCTCAGGACTCCGAATTTGTTTCCAGGAAAGGCTGCTACTTTCTTTTTTTCGAAGATTTTCATCTTTATTTTCAGAGAGAGGGGAAGGGAGGGAGAAAGAGAGGGACAGTAACATCCACGTGTGGCTCTCTCTCGTGCATCCCCCACTGGGGACCTGGCCCACAGCCCAGGCCTGCGCGTCGACTGGAAATCGAACTGGCGACCCTGTGGTTCACAGGCTGGCACTCGGTCCATTGAGCCACATCAGCCATGGCAGAAAGACCACTTACTTTCAGCGTGGCCAGAATTGCATCGTAAATAATTAGTTTAAAAAGGTGATAATATTGCATTAAAAATAAAAGCTAAAATTATGAAAATGTTGCAACTATTTTAAAATAAAAAAAAATTCTATACTCAAGTGTGTATACCCAGACCCAGGCCCCAAAAGAACCCCTCTGCTCTCACAGACGTTCAAGTGAGAATGTGCAAACATGCGCAGAAGCAGAGGTAGCGCGGCGGGAGCCGCATGTGCCCATCAGCTGCTTCAGGGGCGACGGCCCGTGTCCTCTAACGAGTGTGAAGGAAACGCCGAACAGGACGGTCTAACGGGCAGCGTCCCCCTCTCCTCAGGCACAGCGGGCCCCTTAACGTCGCCGGCCTCCTGGAGGAAAGGCCGCGAAAGGACGCCGCCGCGTGGTCCGGGCGTCAGCGCTTCCACGGGCTTGCACCCTCCACCCGACAGATTCCTCTTACATTTGGTCATATGGGGTCGGCCAAAAAGTTCATATGGTTTTTTCCATAAAATAAAAGACGTTTTTCATTTTCACCAACCCTGCATTGATTTGGCTGCGCGAGTAGGTCCGCTCTCTCCTGCAGGATATAACGCTGATTGTTCTCAGTTGCTGTCTCCGTGGGATGGCTCCCAACTTCACCGGGTCCACCCGACCGCGGGAAATCTTCAGCATAGAACTTCGTAAACCACTTTTGACACATTTGATCAGGCACAGCCCCTTCTCCGTACACTGAACAAATCTTTTTTGCATTTCAGTTGTGTTTTACCTTTCTTGATATAGTAAAACATAATACGTTGAAAATGTTGCATATTTTCATTCATCAATATTAAAATGGGTACACAAAAATTGACCAATGTTGATGTTTTTTTTTAAAAATGCACACGGATATGACAGCTGTCACAATTCAATCTGACAAAATTGTTTTGAATGAAATTAAAGTCTAAGTACTACTAGAGCCATCATATGGAAAAAAAAACACAAATTTTTTGGCCAACTCAGTACTATGATGTTCTCATCTGTCAAAATTAAAATTTTAGTTTTCTTTTCCTTTTTTTAAAAGATTTTATTTATTTACTTTTAGAGAGAGGGGAGGGGAGAGAGAAAGAGAGGGAGAGAAACATCAATCTGTGGTTGCCCCCACCGCCCACACCAGGGACCTGGCCCGCGACCCAGGCCTGTGCCCTGACCAGGAATCAAACCGCCGACCTTTCGGGTCACAGGCTGGCACTTAATCCACACCAGCGAGGGCAAAATTTTGGTTTTCTAATTTAAACTTCCATTTCATGCTTTGCTTCTGCCCTTGTCCCATGTCTTCACTTCCATAACGACGTGCTTCTCACTCAGATTCCGTCCCTCCTCCATCCGCATCCTGCACTGGGGAATCGCCACCCGCTCTCTGCGGCCGCACAGCACCCGTGACACCCTCGCCTGTGGCTCTCCAAGGTCAGTCGGGTTAGGGAATCGCCCCGCCAACCCCGGGAGCCAAGTTTCTGAAACGTAACGTCCTGAACACAGCAGGCTTCTGTCTAGTGACTCCCACGTCCGTGTTGACCAACCCGCCTCCCAGCGACGCAGGGCTAAGTATCTGCTTCCTCATGAGGCAGCGCAGGCAGGACCCACCCAGGTGCTCCTTGGGCAATGACCGAACCTACTCCTGCAGCGGAGAGGGGTTCTCAGGGGCCTCAGAGAATGTCTGAGTCAGTTCTCATGGGACCAGGCAGGTTCCAGTTGAGAGAGACACCAAGCCGGGGAGGCGGGGTGGGGGGGTGCCGGGGAGGGCGGGGACGGAGTCAGGGGTCTGGGAATTCTGAGCCTGGGGCTCGAAGGGCTGGCTAGGAAGGTGCACTTCGAAAGCAAATGCTGTGGTCCAATATTCATAAGGCCAGGTGAACCATCGTGACCACGTTTAAGGGCGCCGTTCAGTGGCGCTAAGTGCATCCACGTGGCTGTGCAGCGTCACTGCCGTCCTCTCCAGAGCGTTTTCTTTCCAAGCGGACACTCACACCCACCGATCCCTGACGCCCCAGCCCCGCACCCACCGTCTGCTCGCTGTCATCGAAGTCCGACGGCTCCAGGCGCTTCCTGCAGCTGGGACCAGACACGGAGACCCCGCCCCCGCTCTCCGTGTAACGCGCTCGCGGTCGGTCCCGCTGCAGCCAGGCCAGGACTCCTTCCTACGGCTGAGCGATGCCCTGGCGCGGGCCCAGGCCACGCTCTGCTCGTTCGCCACCTGCCGGACCCTTGGCTGCTTCCTTCCATCTTCAGATCGGTGTTAAGACGCTGCTATAAACTCGTGTCCACACATCGTTGGCGGGAAAGAGGTGGTCGTTTCTCTTGGGTCGGTACATAAAGGTGGAATTGAGGATTCGTGGGCTGGCAGGCTATTCCCACAAGGCCGTGCGGCTTCCTGTTCCCATGGCAATTGGGAGGCCCCGGATTTGCCGCCTCCCGCCAGCCCTGGATGCTGCCTGTGTTTGGTCACGGCCATCCCGGGGGTGGCCTGGGATCTCAGGGTGGCTCTGACCGGCATCGTCCTGATCGCTGACGACCGTGGGTGTCTTTGCATGTGTGGCCGTGTTTCAACACACGCTGGGCAGCCTGGGTGCGCAGGTGCTGGGCCCAGCTCCCCGTGGGGCTCGGCTGTGTTTAAAGGGCTTAAAGTTTAACCGGTTACAAAGCGGGTCGCCACCCAGGAAGAGACCCGGGAGCTGCCACCCAGACGGGCCGGAAGGGCACAGAGGCAGGGGCGGGCGCCAGGCCCCCTTCCCGGTCTCCAGTGACCTCGGACCTGGCTGCGGCGCGGCCGGCGTGTCAGGGACTGGACGCAGAACACAGACTTCTTTTTATTTCTTTTAAGATTGTATGTATTTATTTTTAGAGAAATGGGAAAGGAGGGAGAAAGAGAGAGAGAAACACCCATCCATGTGCAACAGAAACGTCTCACAGGACCCCCACCGGGGACCTGGCCCACATGCTGGTTCGGTGCCCTGAAGGGGACTCAATCCAAGGACCTTAGGTTTGCAGAGCGACGCCCAGGCCACCGCACCAGCCGGTCCGGGCAGGGCTCTTACCTTCCGAGGGGCCGTGGGCTTGGCGGAGGCTCAGAGACCCTGGTCTGCTGCGTGGGCGGCGCAGGCCGGACCCCGTTCGATAAGCGACGGCTGTCAAATGGATGCGACACGAAGACGCCGCGGATAGTGGGGACGGGCCAGCGGTCAATGGGGCGCAGGCTCTGCCGGGGACGAAAGAGCCTGCGGGTGGACGGCGGTCAGAGCTGCAAACCGCGCGGCTGTGCCCAGCGCCACTGAGCTGCGCGCTTGGAAATGGATCAGGCGGTAAATCTTACGTTGTGCATGTTTTGTGTATGATGACAGTAACAGTCATTGGCGGGGCGCGGGGGGGGGAGGGGTCGGCTTGCTCTCCGGCCGCCTTTTCCAGCCCCAGCGCGTGGGGAAAGCGGCCAGCGCCGCGGAGCCGCTCGGGCCTGAGGCCCGGCCCCCGCCCCCGGGCGACGGCGAGAAGGACGCGCAGGACGAGCCGCGCCCCCGCCAGGCCCTCGCCTCCCAGGACCTGCCGGGCTGCTCCGGCGACTCCGGTCGGCGGCGCGCCCCGCGCAGGAATTCACCCGGGCACCTGGGCTGAGCGGCGCCGCGGCCCGGCCCCCAGGCTCCCTCCGCGTCCGCGGGACCAGAAGGGCCGCCGCGACGCTGGCCCGCCGGCGTCACCCGCCCGGACGCACATGGACCCACCGGGACGCGATGACCCCGGGGACGCGCTGCAGGGCGCGGTGAGTGGGGACTGGCCGTCTGCGCGCTCCCGCCCGCCGCCGGGAGGGGGTGGGGACCCGCGGGCCTCTTGTTGGGGGGCGCCCCCGGGGCGCCCCGCTGCGCCTGCACCCCCCCCCCCGCCCCGCAAGCGAAGGCTGTGCCCGGAGCGACCGGGAAGCCCCATTTAAAGGTCCCCCCTCCGCCGTGTGAGAAGAGGGTTCGCGGCTGTGGCAGGTTCTCCCACCTGCGAGGCCCGGGCGGGGGGGGCGGCGCGCTGGCCGTGGGCCCGGCCGTCACACCGCGACTCAGCGTCCGGGGCCTGGGGCGGCGACGCCGGTGTGAGGAGCGCGCCCGCCCCGGGTGGTCGGAGAGCGCGTCGCTCAACCCCGGGGCCGCCCGCCTTCCCGGGCGCAGCCTGCCCTGGCGCCCACAATCAGGAGCAGGGTCGGTTTCAGGGCGCGGTGCGAGGGAGGGGCCGCCAGCTTGGTCGCTGTCCCCCGTTACTGATCGGAAACAATGAGCTGCGCGCCCGGCCGGTTCTATCCCGACACCAGGAGTGAGTGTCTTCCTTGTGTTACGGTTCATTTTTTCAGGTAGACAGTCTGTTCCAGGAACTTCAAGAACATTTTCAAGCTCTGGCTGCAACCTTAAATCTCAAAAATATCCTTTTCTATTTTGTATCAAAAATGGCGATGCTTTGAACTGGTACATTATCGTGGCATAGCTTTTTAGTGGAGTTTCCGACCTAGGGTTTCCTGTTTACACCTGTGCCCGTACGGGGCCTCCGGATGTCCAGATGTGCTAATTACCAGTCACAGGTGTTTCTTCCTGCTTGACTGGCAGCACAAGGTGTGTTTGTGTGGCAATAAAATATGTGGCCACGCCGCCCGGGACTGTCTGGCTGGGCCTTCCCACCAAGCCTGAGTGAGTCCGCTCCGCGGCCTCACACTCCACCAGGCGCTGGAGGCCCCCAGACCGGACACTGAAGGCCTCCCACCTGGGCACGCCCCCGGCACCCTTACCTGTCTTGTTTCAAACTTGAGCAGCTGGCCGTTTTGTTAGGACCGGAATTCGGGCACAGCTGGGGGAGATGTTTGTTTCCCGTTTGAGCCAATCCAGACAGGAGTCGGACCTGCCCAACCAGAGCACCTTTCTCACAGGTAGTCACTCCTTCAAAGCTGGGTGCAAAGTGTTTGCACCTTAAACACGGTAAATGGAATTAGTTTCCATTGTATTTGCCTCCCTGTTAGAGTTTGGTTAAGACAGTGAACGCACCAGATTACGTCCCGTCCCCGCAGCCGTACTCACGGCTGCAGAGCCGAGCTTCCGGAGCTGAGCTCGCGGTTCAAAGGTTACAGACACTGCTCCGTCCCCCGGGGCCTCACAGGCTGCAGCCAGGGCGTTTGCGTCCGACCGCGGACCACCAGCTGCAGGCGGGGGCCGGCTCTCTGGCCCAGCTTTGTGCTCCTTAACGCGGAACTGGAAGAGATGGGGAGCCGCCTGCAGGCCTTGCAGAGGAACGTCTGCGACTTGATGGTGCAGGCCGGGGTCGCAGAAGGGACCGGAGGGCGGCCGGTGAGGCTGCCCCTGGGAGACTGGGTTCACCTTGTGCAGAGGCTGCGACCGCTCTCGTCTTCGCAAATACACTCCCACCTCTGCTCACAATGGGGTTCGCTGCCTTTGCACATGAAAAACCTTCAGGAATAACAAATCTTTCTCAAATGCTCCCTGTCTGAATCGACCCACTGAGCCCTGGCCAGGCAGCTCAGTGGGTGAGGGTGTCATCCTCATGTGCCAAGGTTTCAGGTCGGATCCCCAGCCAGGGCACAAACGAGAAACCACCACTGAGCAAATCGATGCTGTTCTCTCTCTCTCTCTCTCTCTCTCTCTCTCTCTCTCTCTCTCTCAAAATCAGTAAGTAAAAAAATTTTTTAATAGACCAATTTAACACTTTATCATATTCCTTTAGAAGTGCACATTTTTAATGAAAAACTTTATTATTTAAAAATTGGATTTTATCGAAGTACTTTTTACTCCCATGCCTCACATTAATCTTTAGGCAAAACACAAGTCACAGTGATTTAGACATTGGGGGTTATCACGAGCGGTTTCTCTGTGAGGCAGTTCGCCCACGGGACCATTTAAAGGAACGTTCCCTTAACCCTCACCCTCTTCCAGAGCCGCCAGGACCCCACCGGGCCCCCCACCACACAAACCATGTCCTTCCCGGTGGAAGTTTGCACTGAGTCTTGAGATGCACAGCAATGCTCAGCCTCAGGTCTCAGAAGAGTCCACGCCCATGTGATGCGGCTGGGGAGGCACGACTTCATCAGGATACCTACGTAGGCACATTTTACGGGCATCGGATTCCAATTATATGAGTGTGTTTTAATAACTAGATGCCTTTGTTTTCCTGGTCCCATTTCTTTGCCAGCTGTTACCCTACATCCTCTGGCAAATTCCCCGTGCTCTCCTGCTCCTGCTGAATCAGAGCCGGCCCACCCCGTGCCATGAACACCTCCGTCTGGAGAACACCAGGGAGGGCGCTCAAGGTCCATCCGTAGCGTGAGGACACGCCTGTCCCTCATGAGGCTGCATCAGGCGGCCCACCTGCCCAGCAGTCCCGCCTGGGCCCCTGGACACTGCGTCCCTCACCTGAGCGCTCGCTGGTGACGAGCCAGCGCCTGAGGGCAGGGACGGGGGGGCCGGGTCCTTCAGGGCCCCCGGCTGGCACAGCCCAAGCACAGGGTGGCAGTGCAGGAACGCAGTCCCTTCCCCCCATCACCTAGACTCCAGCAGGGTTTTAAATTTGGTTGAAACCTGCCTCCTCCTGGGCATCAAATTAAATGGTGAAGTGCGTGCCAACACCGCACTCTGTGGCACATGCAGCCGTTCTTTCAGGCAGCAGAGGCGGCACCAGGTGTCTGAAAGTTTGTTCAAACACCGTCAAAGCCTTTCACATTGAAAGGCCTAAATAGGCTCAGGCTTCGTTTGGCTGAACCTGTGCTTGTTGGTGATGGTAGGTCAGGGCTCATGCTGCGGGTTTCAGGGGATTCTGCGGACCCCCCCGACGCGGGTTCCTGCTGTGGGCGTTGTGAACGGGAGGAGAGTCCCTCATCCCAAGTGGCAGAAACGACCGCTCCATTCGGAGAGACCTGGCTCTTGGTCTGGCTCCGTGTTCATCTACCCCTGTAGCACCTTTACCATGTTCCCTTCGACAGACAGGAGCGGGAGCTCCGGACACCTGTGGCGCCGGCGACGGAAGGTAGATGCGAAGCGCAGCGTTTGCTGGCCCTGACAGGGAGCCCCCGCGGACCCCGCCCAGCTGAAAAGGACTCGCTCCCCATTACACTTTCTGCTCACTGAATGCTCCCCACACAGAAGGCGGCGGCGTCACCGCAGGGAGTAAAGGTACCTTCCCTGGAGGCTTGGACTCCAGGTTATTTAACTGTGCATTAGTTGGTACACAAGTAGGTCTTCACCTCTTTCCAAGTGATTCCTTACACCTGCAGATGGTGGACCAGTCACTTGAAAATGTGATAAAATGAAACTAGTACTTCTTAATAATCTACATAACCTGAGTTCTGATTTTTAGCATTTGAAATTTCATTTTCGTAAAATGAAAGACTAAGACAAAGGTAACATGTTAAGAATGCAATTCCGAAGGCCACAAACCACGTAACAAGGATGTCTGCCAAACGGCAGGACACGCCCCCACCCGCACCTAACAGCCTGTGAATCAGGAGCTGTGGGAGGTCGCTTTCTTTAACTGAATTCTGTGCAGCTCTGCTTAGAAAGACCGTAAGCTCGTTCCCGGTAGGAGTCAGGAGTCGCTTTTCCAACGGCGGCATCAGCCCGCAGGCCCAGTCGCACCCGTTCGGGGAAGACTGGCTCTGCTCTGCCCCGCGCGGGCTGGCTCTGAGCGCGGCGCGCTCCGAACCAACCGGACGAGCGCTGAGGCGGGCGCGTCCAGGGCGCTGCGGGCCGACTCCCGAGGTCCCTTGCCGCTCGCCCCGTGGAGGCGGGCAGCAGCGGGGTTTCTGCAGGTCACGGGGACAAGGTTTCATACGATCACCCAGTCCCCTCACTCGAGCCAGAGTGAAATCAACCCCATCACCCCCAAAAGGGGTCAGTTATAGGTTCTCGTTGTAAAAAATAACATTATTACTGTGTATAAATCACATTCATCATTCAAGTCAAAATCTACCAAATTGTACAATTGAGATTAACCATCAACATTTTTTCCTTTTTTTCTGAATTATTGATTTTAGAGAGGGGAAGGGAAACGATCGGCTGCCTCCTGCACGTGCCCCAATCAGGGACTGAACCCCCGTGCATGTGCCTTGACCGGGAATCGATCGCGGGGCCCTTCGGTGCATAGGACGATGCCCCAACCCCCTGAGCCACAGCGGTCAGACCTCAACATTTTCTTCAGCCAATTCTGTACAGCTGAGGGTATTGTTTATAATCCAATATCCTGTTTTCCTTTCACATCACGGATGTTTTCCTAGGTGAGCATCTCACACACACTTTACTGCCGACTCACAGCCTGTCATCTCAGACACTGAGGTCCTATCCCGCTTTCTTGCTACTACAAATAATCCGTAACGAGCACCAGCATCCATGCCTCCTCTGCCAGAAAAAGGCCAGGTCCTGGGGCACGACGTCTAAGCCACCGGCAGCACGTGAGACACGGGAGCGCCGTCCTGGAGCTGGCGTGCCGTCACACCTTGTTTGGGGAAGACGAAGCTGCTGTGGCAGGATTTACAAGCCTGGAGGTTGGCGTGAGGCTCCCGCGCACACTCAGCGACGTGGGCGGACGTCTGGGAGCTGGCGCGCGGCTGCCAACAGGGTACCCAGTCGCTGGGACATCTCCAGCCTTCTGACCGGTCCGTCGTTCCTTCTCATTCGGGAGCTCCAGGACTTGAGCCTCTTGCCCAGGTTCTCAGGACGTGGCAGGGCCCCTGCTGTGAAACCAGAAGGGGTGCGGCTGCAGGTGCCCCCACCCTGTGCCCCCCGCACGCCACCACCCTGCTCCTGGGCAGCTTCAGGAGAAACTCAAGCCTGATGTGGAGGCCGAGGGTTCATGGACTCTGCGGAGAACAGTGTGTTAGATACAACCTTAAGAGGAGTTAAGAAGCAGCTCACTCTTTGTATTTAAAGAAAGGCCTACCAAGTTATTTTATTGCACTGTTTTTATGCCCAGAAGACACGCTTGGATTCTGTTGTGGGTTGAACTGCACGCAACCCCCAACCCCCGACACACACGTTGGTAACCCTGACCCCCAGGACCTGAGGGTGTGACCCTGCGGGAACGGGACTGCTACACACGTAATTAGTTAAGATGAGGTCATGCTGGAGCTGGGCAGCCCTCATCCCAGGATGAGTGTCCTCATAACAAGGTGACACTTAGCCCTGGCCGGGGAGCTCAGTTGGTTAGAGCATCGTCCCAATACGTCAAGGTTGTGGGTTCGGTCCTCAGGGCACAAGAATCAACCAATGATGCATCAATAAGTGGGACGACAAAGTGATGTTTCTCTCTAAAAGTAACTTTTTAAAAAAAGAAAAGGAAATGTGGACACAGATGTAACTTGGGGAAGAGGCCTCGAAAAGAGGAGGCGGAGACTGGGGTGGGTTGGGAGGCGCCTGGTCCCTGGACACCCAGCCTCCGGCTGGGGAGACACAGGCGCCTGCCGAGGGGCCGAGGCTGTGGCCCGCATCCCAGCAGCCCGGGAGGCGGGGACCTCGCCGCCATGAGTGCAACGTGGAGCAGCCACAGGACGCCCCGCCCGTCTCTCCAGGCTAAAGAATTAGGTTCTTCCACAACCAGCGACCTGCACAAGAAACAAACACTGGGACACGCCTGTCACCGCGCACGTTTACTTCCACCGGGTATTCACAGACACTGGTGGACATGGAAGTGCCGCCGCCAGGCCGACTCCCGGCCGAGGCCGCGCGGCCCTCGTGCCCTTCCCCAGACCGCTCCTCGCGGGTCCTGAGTTCACGGCATCGCCACGAGAAGGGCCTCCCGGGCGAGCACGCCCAGCCTGCGGCAGGCGCTCAGTAGCGGTACTTGGTGGAGTAGTCCTTCGGGGACACGACCAGGCCCCGGCCTTTGCGGGCGCCCCGGTACACAGTCTCGATGATGTCGATCATCTCCTGCTTGTCCTCCATGGCCCAGTTGATCTTGTTGTTGTTGCCGGTGCCCAGATCGATCATGATGTGCTTGTTCCTGTGGAAGGAATGGGCAATGCTCGTCAGAGCCTCCGAAGGGACCCCATGGAAACCGCCCACCGCTGCGGCTCCGGTCCCCGGCGACCGGCCGTGGGTCCAATCAACAAGCTGGGCGAGCCTCGCGGGTCCTTCCCCAACCGACTTGCCCCGAGAGAACCTGCAGAGCCCCAAGCTCACAGACGCGCTGTTCGCAGCCACGGAGTCTCTGCTAACTGGTCCCACGGGATACGAAGCTGATACAAACCCTGCACAGCCCACCGGGACCGTCCTCGCCAAGACAGGCTCTGTGCGTGCGGCAGACCCTAGTCTGCTGCCCACCGACTTCTGCTGCAGCAGCAAGAGTGAGACATTTAGGCAAGTACAACAGTGTCAGAGGGCGATTTCCTTCCAAATAAGCCTCCCCAACAATTACTTTTTCATTCATGTTGTGACTTGACTTTATTACGACATAAATACCACCACATGTATGTGGTGCCTGCACCTGGCCCGTGTCCCTGGCTGGTGTCCGCCCCCACTGTCTCCTTTAAAGCAAAGCTGTAAGTTGTGGAATCAAATTCATCGGAGGCAGTTAGAGAAATTCCATTCTTCATGCCAGTAATTCACAGGCTTGGGCCCACAACAGAATGTTTAAGCGGATAAAGTAATCTTACAAGCAAAGAAATTAAGTACAGGTATCACAAAGAACGCTAAATAGTCACTCACGTCGTATTTTAAAAGTGAGTTATTTCAAAACAGTTTCCACCAACAGGCTATTTAAAGGCACCTTAAATGTCAGTAAGAGTGCCTTCCATGTAAGCCTGCCTCACCTAGGTTTCCGGGCAGTCATTTCAAGAGGGTGATTTGTCACTGAGGAAACGCTAGCACGGGAACTACTCCTTTGGAAGTCACTCAAAAGATCACACGGACTGTGTCGCCAGGGACACAGTCCGTGCGTGACAAGACTGCGTAGCTGACTTCCTTCTACAGAAAGAGTCTAAAGGCGCCTCGACTGCACTAAGCTTCCAGACTAGCAGCTTCAACGTAAACGCCTTTCAGAGACGAGGACGCACCTGAAGAAGAACATGACGGTGCACGGGTCATACAGCTCATACATTTTGTTGAAGTCGGGTACTTCCGTAATATCCACAAGATAAATAACTGCGAAGTTTTTAACCTAAAAGTAAAGAAGATTAAAAAACATCTAAAATAACAAATTGATTGTTTATTCCGTAAAAGTACATTAAACATAAAAACCACCGTCTGTATATAACAGAACAATTTCCAAACTAACTCTCCAACATTTTCCCCAGTGGCATTAACACAGAAAAATAACCCAACAAGCTCGAGATTCCAAGCACTTAATCGGCCACCTACACCTCCCGCTACTGTTTCTCAGAAGAGCAAGTTACAAGAACCTGCAGAAAATGTCCACAGATGTATTATTCACGCTGATCTCGCAATAATCTATATGAACTTTTCCGAACCAGTATTTTTATAAATACTTAATAACATGCACTGAACAATGGCTTTATAACATGCTTTGGAATTCAGCTATACATTCCTCATGTGCTTAGGTCTCAACTCTTGTAAATACTGGAAGACTAGTACCCCAAGTAATATCATATATACCAAATTTTCTGTTTTAAAATATTTTAATTTATAGACAGATAAGGGAGGGAGAGGGAAAGATCAACGTATGGTTGCCTCTCACGCGCCCCCTGCTGGGGACCTGGCCTGCAACCCAAGCACGTGCCCTGACTGGGAATCGAACTGGCGACCTTTCGGTTTGCAGGCTCAATCCACTCAGCCACACCAGCCAGGGGTCAAATTTTCTTCAACTGCAAGTTCATCAGAGAAGATTTAGAAAACCCAGAAAACTAAAATCACCTTCAATACCAGCACAAAGTTAACTGCTGCAAAGGTATTTGTAGTATATTTCCCCCCCATTTTTTGCTGGTATGTGTCTGTATGTGCATGTGCGTGTGCGTGTATATATATTTATGTTTTAAAAATCTGTTCAGCGCTGGCTGGTGTGGCTCAGTGGACTGGGTGCCGGCCTGGGAACCGGAATATCGCTGGTTCAATTCCCAGCTGGGGCACATTCCTGGGTTGCAGGCCAGAAACCCACTTGGGGGCTTGCAAGAGGCAACTAATTGGTGTATTTCTCACACATTGATGTTTTTCTCCCTCTCTTTCTCTCTCCCTTGCCCTCTAAAAAAAATAAAAATAAAAATCTTTAAAAAATGAATAGAAAGCTGTTTATACTGTTTTGACAAAATGTGATCGTACAGGTACAATATTCAGCACCCAGCTTTAATTACAAGCATTCTCGTACATATCGAACTTGACAAACACACCGCGTTCACGGCTACATCACGGAAGTGGTTCACCGAACGGCTGCGTCCTGTGCTCTCTGCTTCCCCGGCGACACCACCGTCCCCCACCTCCTTTGGGAGAAAGTCGTCTTTACTGGCCACATAAAGTGGCATTCCACCTGGCAGGGTGCACGTTTCCAGTTTAACTCCCAATGGCCACGCCCGGACAGACGACTGCCGGGACCCCCGGGAGGGCCTGGCCTCAGCGCTTCCCCTCCTCGGACACTGTGGCTGTTTCCGCTGTCCCTGTGAATGACAGCCACCGTCTCGTGGGGCACAGAGCCTCGCCTCCTGAGGGGCCAGGCACTGGGACAGGGTGACGGCGGGTCAGGCCCCTCGCGCAGCGCCGGCCCCGCCGCCTGAACCTCACAGCCGGGACGCGCCCCGCGCTGCCGCACCTGTTTGCCTCTCTGTCTCTGATGTGCCCCAGAAACGACAGTGCCGTTTTTGTGTGTTTCTTTGAAGACTACTTAACCACTAGAATTTCCTTTTTTTCACATTCTTTTCCCATTGACCCATGAAAATCGTCTTTCCAAATGGGACTGTAAACTTATTTGCATAAATTTACCATACCTAAAATACTTGCCTACTATACTGTAGTCATCTTAACTGGTTGTTGAATAGTATTCTTTTTTAAACGTGAACCATATGTACAAATTTCATTTTCATCACCAAGCTGTTTTTAACATGCATGATCTTTTGGTCGCCCCCAGGGGGAAACCTCCTCTCCAGCCCCAGGGCCGCACGGGCCGCCTTCCCGTCAGCGCGGCGGCCGACCCCCACCGCGCCCTCCGAGCTGAGAGCCCGCCTGCAGCACCCGAACCACGGTCGTCACGGCCCGCTGGCTCGTTCTTACATTTCTAGGCAATTCATTTCAAATCCCTAAAAATATCACACGGTGGCTTTATTTTCTAAAACCGCGTACCCAGGTTGGCCCCGCTCACAACTGCTGCGAGCTTTGCGACATGAGGCGGTAACAATAATGGCGCCTAGTGGCTGGGGAACCGGTCCCGTGCTCTGTGACGGGAGGCGTCCTGCAAGCCTTTCCGTCACCGCTGCTGCCACGGCCACCTGTGGGTTCAGCCCTGGCGCCCCTTCCCTACAGACTCCAGGACACACAGGCCGTAAGTGGCGGAACCCGGCTCGGCCTGACCGCTGACCCCCACTCTGTCCTGCGTCTCACAGCCGGCCACCACCTCTCCCCGCCACCTGCAGGGCAGAATCCAGAACCCACACCCTAGGTTACTTGGGAGTCAGCACGCTGATGATTTGCTTACCCGGGAGGGGCTCAGTAGAGGCTCCCCTGAGCCCCGCAGCATCGCCCTTGACGACGGCAGCTGCAATGGCGGCCAGGCCCCCAGCACCACCTCAACTCAAGGTTCCCCAGGCCCCCAGGCCCCTCCTCAGGCTCCTCAGTGTCTTGGGAGCGGCTGACCAGCGCCGCACTCACACTCGGACCCAGGACTCCGCTGAGGGGTTTCTGGAAGTCATGTCGCGATCCCCAGGGAAGCTTCTTAAAGAAGCCCTTCCTGGGCCTCACCCCAGAGCCTCAGAGTCAGAATCTTGGCGACGCGCTCGGCAAGGCCCCCGCGTCGCTGCCGATGCCGCTCGCTCGTGGAAGACGGGGCCGACGTCCACGGGGCCGCCGCCCCGCCTCACGCTGCCTCCCCCACCAAACAGCAGGCTGTAAAAATCAGCTTTCTTCTAAGTACAGGACGCACCTTTACCTGTTACTATGGACTCGAAGTACCATTTTAACCCAGGCTGTATCAGCGTCTCCTATTCCCATGAAAGAGAAGACGGTTTCCATGTATCCAATTTTACTTTTCAATCCAATGAATGACCTCTCGGACCATTCATAAATTAGTAATAAGTTCATTATTTCACTAAACCCAAATATATTTGCCTTCGTTCTACTGCTACAACTGCAAAAATCCAAATCAGAGTTATCTTAAAATCGCCACGAGGAAATTTGAGAGAGAAGGGAGGCCCTGGTTGCACCGTGACGTCCCCACCCGCACACCCGCACTCTTACTGTCTGCACACAAGCGCCCCAGACAGCAGTGAAACGTCGGGAAAACCTGATCTCACAAAGCCCCGCTCTGCCTTCTCCAGCTGCCCCTGCACGTAAATCGCTGTGGGCTACGCACACGGCGACCCACAAAGAGCGCGGCAGGGCTAAGGAAGAGGAAGAAAGAAAAGACCAGGACCGCCGTGCCGTGAACATAAACGTCCTACTTTGCAAATAAACATGGTACTAAAAAAGTGACAATCTTTTAAACTAAGCTTCTAAAAGGGAACTCCAACGCTCTTGCCAAAGTCTGCAAATGTGTTGTGTTCATGCGACTATAGATGGAAATTTTGAAAAACACACAATCACTAGGAATTAAGTTATTTATCTAGAGAGAGGGACCATGAACATCTTTAAACTTGGAAATGGGTGGGCACTTCTCCCAAAAAAAGGCAGAAGCCGTTGTGCACAAGTTCAGAGCGCTCGTCGCCAGGCCAGCGCAGGTCCTCTCTTCACTTGGTGTCACACTGGAAACGAAGGCACGAAGAGCGAGGGCGGGCTGCAGCTTTTGCCCTCGCTTTTCAACTCCCTGCCCACTGGCGAAGGCCAGGCAGTAGACACCGAACGACTGCAGCGCCCCGGGGGCGGGGCCGCGCTACCTTCTCCGCGATGCTGTACAGAACCTCGTCCATTTTCATGCACGTAGGGTCCCAATCGTGCCCGAACCGAATGACGACCACCCGGTCTTCTTCCGAAAGGATGGCCTGGTCCACCTGCCAGCCGTTGTGCAAGTGCGGGAGCATGTACGACATGCTGGCGGCTCTGCTGGCCTCTGCGGGAGAGGAACTCGGTGGTCGAGCTGCTTCCGGCTCTGCCACAGCACGCGGCGCTAGCGGGGGGCGCTGCCGCCCTGAGCCCCGCTCCCCTCCGGCCTCGAACCCCACGCCCGGCCCCGCTCCCTCCCAGGACCCCACTCCCGAACCCCGGCCCGGACCCCTCCAGCCCCCTCCCAGGACCACGATCCCAGATCCCGGCCCGCACAGACCTCGGCGGACTCCGGGGCTCCAACACAGCGGCCGCGGCGGGCAAGCGCGCCGACGTGAGCGTGCGCGTGCCCGCCTTGCGTGCGTCCGCCTGCGCGCGCGCGTCCGCGCTGGAGCTGCGTGGGCCGGTGAGTGGTCTCCGGGCGACGCGGAGAGTCGGGTTTTGATGGGAACGCTCCGCGGTCCGAAGGGCTGGGCTGTTTGAAACCTGACCGGGCTTCACCGCGCAGCCGCACTGACCCGGGAGGAGTCTGTCCCGGTCGCTGCACGGAGGCCCCAAAAGAATCATTTTGGCATCACACTTTCCAGACGTAAACACGCTGCTCTACTTGCCAAAAGCAGTTTATTAGCAGAAAAATACTCCAAACTAATGCGTAAGGCTCACCAGACATATATGAAAATATTCCCGCCCTGGGCGTTGTGGGTCAGTTGGTGGGAAAATTATCCCTAACGGAAAGATTGGGGGTCGGATTCCCAGTCAGGGCGCATGCCTAGTTTGCGGGTTCGATCCCACCTCCGGCGCCTACCCACGGGAGGGAACCGATAGATGTTTCCCTCGCACACTCATTTCCTCTCTCTCTCTAAAAGCAATGAAAAAATGTCCTCGGGTGAGGATAAAATACATATATATATAAAATAAAAATTTCCTCCCATTCTGTGGATTGACTTTTTACTTTTTATTGGTATTATTTGTAGCACAAGTTTTACATTTTGATCGTCCAATTTATTTATTTTTCTTTCGTTGCTTGCGCCTTTGGTGTCATACCTAAGAAACCGAGATCATGAATGTTTACTCCTGTTTTCTCCTAAGAGTTTTATTCTTTTCTTACATTTGCACCTATGATAATTTTGAGGTAATATTTGTGTGTTAGGTGTCCAAGTATTCTTTTACATGTGGGTATCCGGTTGTCCCACATCGTTTATTGGAAAGATTATTCATTCCCCATCAAATTGCCCTAGCATGCTGGTTGAAAATCAACTGACTTTAAATGCAAGGATTTATTTCTGTAGCGTCAAGTCTTCTCCATTGATCTTTACATGTAGCCTTTTGTC
This sequence comes from Pteronotus mesoamericanus, assembly GCF_021234165.1. NCBI lineage: Eukaryota > Metazoa > Chordata > Mammalia > Chiroptera > Mormoopidae > Pteronotus > Pteronotus mesoamericanus. Next base: position 44,513,428 of record NW_026555247.1, read on the forward strand.
AGTCTGTCTTGATTCATGAAGCTTTTGTAGCAAGTCTTGAAATCAGGAAGTGAGTCCTGCAGTTTTGTTTCATTTCAAGACTGGTTTGGCTTTTCTGAGTCCCTTGCATTCCGTATGAACGTTAGGGTTAGTTTGTCGATTTCAGCAATAAAGGCAGCTGGGGATTTTGGTAGGGATTTTGTTGAACCTGTACACTAATTTAGGGAGTATTACCATTTTAAGATTGTCTTCCAATGCATGCATATGGGATTCCTTACATTTATTGGTCTTTTTTAATTTCTGTGACTGTTTCCAGTGTCCACATCTTGGACTGGAATACTTATATTCCTAGGTATTTTATTATTTTTGATGGTATTTAAATAATTGTAAATATTTTCAGATTATTCCTAACTAGAGTATAGAAGCAAAATTGACTTTTGCATCCTGCTCTTGCATTGTGCAACCTTGCAGTGTTGGTAGGTGGGCCCGGTGGTTTATCGCTACAGTTCAGAGGGAACGCCCCAAGGGTCTTCGGAGAGATTTTTCGAGGAGTCGCCTCACATGATCCAAAGCTCTCAGATAGTTCTCACCAACTCCCAGCGCCCGTAGCCTAAATGCCGCCCGGCCATACAGTGGCTCCTCCACGTGTTCTTACCCAAGAGCACCGGCCCGCTCCAGCAGCTGGGCTGCTGCCCATCAAAGACAACAGAGGTAGCACGACTTCATTCTTACGTCAAAACAACATTTTAATCTTTGTCGTAACCAAACCTATTAAAACCCTTTCATTTATCATAAACATATGGACTTGAAATCACGGTAACCACATGCACGACTTTAAACCTGCTCCTGAAGCCCCCGGATTCCTGGTTCGGAGGCGGGCAGTCTCGCCCCCGCCTCCGCTCCCGCGGCGCTGGGGCCACGCCCGCCACTCGACCCTCCGCCCAGGCCCCTCCCTGTCCCGCCCCAGCTTCTTCAAACGGTCCGGAAGGAGGTGCCTTCCCAAACCCTCCTGAGCCACCGTACCCACGCACGGAAGCACGCAAGGGCACTTCCGGTGCGCCCCAGCCACCACTTCCCAGGCGCTCCAGCAGGAAACTAAAATGGGGGCGGGGCCTCTTGGTCTCGGCAGAGGCGGGGCCGGGGTGGGGCCCGAAGAGCAGGGGGCGGTCCTGCTGGTCCCTGCGGGGGCGGGGCCGGGCAGGGGCGGAGGCGGGGATTGGTGTGGTGTGATGGCAGGTGCGAGGTCTTGTGCCCCTTCAGCCATGGCGTTCCGCGTGAGGAGCGCGTCGGGACGGCTGCGTTGCACCCGCGTATCCCCCAGGTCTGCGGTCCGTTGAGAAGGTAAGTGTGCCCCCAGCCTGCCGGGGTGAGGGCGGCAGACCGGACGGAGCTCTGCCGCGGGGGTGGCTGTGGCCCCGGACCTGGCCTGGGACAGGCCCCGTCCTGCGAACCCTCAGGCCCCTCCCGACCCGCAGCGGAGGGCCCCGAAGGACTTTCCAGGGAAAATGCAACGTGGCCAGGCTTAAGGGAGGCCGAGGCGCTGCGGGGGCCTCCGCCGGAGCGTAACGCTCGGTTTGGACAGGTGTCTCTTTCTACGCTTCAGGCAATGGCACTTTAAGCTCTAAGGGGTAAGGTTGGGATACACGCCTCAGATTGTAGTTTTTTATTTTTAAAGGTTTTGTGTATTTCCGCTCAGAGAGAGGGGAAGGGAGGGAGAAAGCGGGAAGCGTCCGAGCGCCCCGGCGTCTCTCGCACGCTCCCAGCCGGGGGCCTGGTCCGCCACCCGGGCGCGCGCGGCCTTTTCGGTCGCGGCCGGTGCTCAGTGACGGAGCCGCAGCCGCCGGGGGGTTTAGTTCCTCGTTACGTGAACCCGGTGTTTGGGGGAGTGGCAGCTGGCTTTGCTGAGACGCAGCGCGGCGGCCCCGGCTTTAAACGCCATCGGCTCTGTGGTGCCTGCCGACTCCAGGAACCGTCCGGAACGGCGCAGACTGCGGTTCTCGTGCGCGCCGGCCTCGCCGACAGACCCCGCGGACTCCGTGACGCCTGCGGCCTGTCGGAATCTCTTGGGTCCCTTATGCGGCCGGGACCGCTCGGGCCGTCGCCCGGCGCCTCCGGTGTCTCAGGCTCCTTCGCGGGACTCCGGGCCGTGATCGCCGGCGGTCGGGGGCGGGGCGGGGCGGGGCAGCGGCCGAGGAAGGCGCGAGCCCTGCGGCCGGCGGTCCGCGGCTCCCGGCGGGACTCTCGCCCGCTCGTAGCGCCCGGGGCCGCCGCGAGGCGCTGGGAGGCTCTTGGACCTTTTCCACGTGAGACGCGGGCGATCCTGGCGCGAGGGATGTGCGCCGGGGTTCTCCGGCCAGTGCTCGGGAAAGGCGAAGACGGAGTGGCCAGGACTCAGGCCGCCTCTCTGCGAAAGGAAACGAAAATCTTCTTACCGTGAATAAAGGTCTTTCAGCCTTTTACTTAGAGTCCAAGAAAATTTTAAACCAATTACGTTTTAAGCTTTAAACGTTTTTGGCTAAGTCACGACACAAAGATAAAATGCGTTCATAGGCCTCGGTTCTTGAAACAAATAGCTTTACTTTGGAGGAAGGCTATAGAATGTGAGAAATGCCTTATTTTTAGTGAGTGACATGAAACATAAAACCTTATTTAAGTCATTTGACAGATAACAAAAATATTTTATTTTCACAGTAAAAAAATGGCCGCTGTAACTTCCAAACCTGTAGAGAATTTTAATGAGAGTTTATTTGAGCCGAATCCGACGATTGCCGGGAGGCGAGATCTCCGGTGCCCCCCAGAATGACAGTTTTCAGGTTTTTCATGCCTTTGGAGCCGAGCAGGGAACGGAGGGAAGGTTAAACGGGTGTGGGAGAGAGTGGGTGGGTTAGAGGGGAGCTGCCAAACGGGGCCTCTCCCGAGGGCGGTCACGCTGCGAGGGGCCTGAAAAATAGCACTCATCTGGCATTCAAGGTTCCGTTAACCTAGACACACGCCAACAACCGCAAACAACCGCAAACAACGGGCAGGGTGTTCTTAGGGCAAAGACAGGCCTTTTGATCAAAATGTTACAGGCCTGGGGTGTGGTCTGCCAAGCTGGGAAGTTGGGACCAGAGCACCCTGTCAGGTTACTTTTTCCAGAACCCTTTTTTTTTTGTCCACACCCAGTGTTTCAGTTAATTTAGTTTAAATTAACTAAAATTGGTTAATGTAGTTTAAATTAACTAAAATTGGTTAATGTAGTTTAAATTAAATAAAATTGGTTAATGTAGTTTAACTAAAATTGGTTAATGTAGTTTAAATTAAAATTGGTTAATGCAGTTTAAATGAACTAAAATTGGTTAATGTAGTTTAAATTAACTAAAATTGGTTAATGTAGTTTAAATCAACCAAAATTGGTTAATTAGTTTAAATTAACTAAAATTAGTTAATTTTTTAACTAATTTTATTAGTTATTGCTGCTATAATACAAGTTATTCTAAATTTTAGTGGCTGGAAAAAACAAACAGCCTGCTCTTTCCTAGGCATTCAGGCCAGAAACCCAGGAGTGGCTCACCTGGGAGACTGTGGCTCAGGGTCTCTGGAAATTCGAACTGAGGTGTGACCGGGGCTGCGGCACTGCACGGCTCGGCTGGGTGGGGGCAGACCTCTTAGACCTGCTTCCAAGCTCGGCCTCGGCCTCTGCCCAGGCCGCCTCCCTGCGCAGGGAGAGTGCGGGCGGGCAGCGCTCACCAGCCGCACAGCTCAGCCATCTTCTCTTCGTGGGGAAGCACACTCCACGGCTGGAGTCACTCCCAGGCGGGTGTGAGGACTGGGCGGGTGTCTTCAGAGCTCTGGGTCTACTGACTTTCAGAATGAATTCCAACCTCAGTTGTAGCTTAGAAAACCTGAGGAGCTGGGGTGCACACAGGCTGCTCTCTCACAGACTCTGTGTTGACAGCAGAAATCCCGGTTGTCTTTCTGCAGGTCATGGGGAATCAGGACCTACCAAGAGTTTTGGTGTCTGGATTTGAAGGGCCATCTGGTATATGTGAAGACCATGTTGGAGAGCTGCGGAAACACTTTAATCTCATTACCGTGCAAGAATTTCTGGAAAATAAAACGGAGTTGGGTCCCAAGATCCAGGCTATATATATGTGGATCGGAAAGCCCGCTATCAATGAGGAGCTCCTGCAGGGCCTGCCCGCCTTGAAGATCGTTGCCAACTCGGGAGCCGGCATAGACCACCTGGACCTGAAGCTCCTGGCCAGCTTTGGCGTGAAGGTGGCCAACACGCCGCAGGCTGTTTGCGTCCCCACGGCCGACATGGGCATGGCCTTGCTGCTGGCTGCAGCGCGGAGAGTAGTGGAAGGTGAGCCGGGTTGGAGATGCTGGTTTTCCCAAGAGATTGGATGTTAGACACTTGTTCACATGTGACACGTATAATTTTACTTTCAAACTTCAAATCTTTTTCTGGCCCTGATTTCTTTACTCTCCATCCAGGACTTGGTGGCACCTGGGAATCAGAGTCCCTCCTGGTTATTTGCAGCCGACTTGGTGCCCAAGCCCAGCTCCGGGCACAAGTAGCTCAGCAGTCTGTCTGACGACAGCCGTTTCCCCTGACCAAGTGCCACTCACTCACGTAACAGGTGGAAAGCGTGCGTGTGCGATGATTTCAGCACCCGTCTGGAAATGCCCTGGGGGTCATTCGTTGGCTGGTCAGCATGCCATCCGGGGGTGAAGGCCTGCATGTGAGTAGGCAGCATCCCTCCTGTCGGGGGACCTCCTTGGGGGCATCCCAGGAAAGGCAGCGTGTCCCCTCAGCACCTGCCCATCCCGCAGAGGGAGCCTTGGTGTGAAGGGGCCGAGGAGAGGGGAGCGAGGAGGCTGCGCTCTCTGCTTCAACTGCTGGTTCGCGACGTACACACGCAGTCCCCCACGCTCACACACAGTCCCGCACAGTCACACACAAGCGTCCAGTCGTACGTGCACTCACAGTCGCCCACCGTCACGGACACACTCATAGTCACACACACAGACACAGCCCCCAACCGATTTTAACCAGAAAACCTTCCTTAACGCGCGAGGACTTTCTCTCTGGCAGCACCCCCCCAGGAAGCGCTGGCTGCGCTGTGAGAACATCGCCCTCTGTTCCCCTTCCTCCCCTTGCAGAAATGCTCGTTTGCCGTCACGGAGACATGCATGAGAGCCACGGTCTGCCAGCCGCACCTTCTCGCCTTGTCACCGTGACAGAAAGGCCCCAGGAAGGGCTGTGGGGTTCTGTGCGGTGCCATCTCCGCTCCCCACTGTCTTCTTGTGCCTCGTAGGTCACCAGCTGGCTGTCTCACCAGACACAAGGAGCGTTCCCACAAACTGGATGGGTCAGGAAGTGACGGGGGCCACCCTGGGGATCGTGGGCATGGGCAGGACCGGCTACAAGGTGGCTCAGCGGGCCAGGGCGTTTGGAATGAAGGTCGTGTACCACAACAGGAAACGCAGGTGCGCTTCAGAGTGGACTCGAGGTGCACTGAGCAGAACGTACGCCGTCATCGTCTGAATGTGGCTTTGGATGAATGATCTCTCCGTTTTTTATAAGACTCCCAATTTTCTCCCAGAAAGTGGAACTGATAGTCCAGAGAGGGATCACGGTATTTTTATGATTACCTAGAAATGTGACTATGACTAGTTTCCATTTAAAAAAAAAACTCACCAGAAAGGGGTTTTAACTCACCTATAATTGTTCTTTTTTTTTTTTTTTTTTTTTTTAATTTCTCAAGTGACTTTTCCTTACGGGAGGTGCTGTCCACACCGGGGGAGACTTTGACCTGTTCTTGAGCGCCGAGCTCGATGCTCACCCACTCGCTCAGTCTGAAAGCCACTCCCTTTCATACGTGATTCAGCCCCCAACACCAGCTCTATTGAGTCTGTCTCTAGACAACTCTAAGCTGCATGTTGTCTCTCACTTGATTTGCACATCCCTCAAGGGGCTGACGTGCTGCTCCTGAATGCCCAGTCTCCTCTCCAAATCAGGACAAGACACTGCTTGCCACCTTGCAGTGGCTTCCCTTCTGCATGGAATGGAGTTCTCGCTGATGATGGTGGTGGTGGCACGGTGAGCTGGGAGATTTTATGTCCAGGCCCGTCCCCTTTTTCTGTCGCCATTCGCACAAAGGACAGCGGAGACAACATTCCATGTGAGGGGAGGGCAGAGGCGGAGGCCCGGGCTCCCCAGACAAGGTGCGCCGCGTGGGCAGGGCACTGAGAAGGAAGCTGGGTGTGCCCGGGTTCACAGAACTTTGTGTTCCGCGTTTGTATGGCAGTGGCGGCTCCTGGCCGCGACCCCTCGGAGCCTGGAATGTCTGCTGCGTAATCCGCGGTCTGGGGTGGCCAGAGCAATTGTTCACATTGGGCCAAAACCGACGCACAGTCCTACCTCCGTCAGACCCTCGGGTCCTTGCTTCTGTTTAACAGACAGCATTCTCGGGCCCGCTCCTGTTCCGTTTCGTTTTGCTTTGTGTTCTGGGAACGGTGATGTGTGTGCTCACAGCTGGTCATGCTCTGACATGACTGGGAGCATGTCTGACACACAATCAGCTTGTACCAGGCTCCCGGGGTTCACAGCTGAGAGCACGGTCCTGTTCTCAGGGAGCTGTGGGTCCGCTGTGAGACCCTGCAGAGAACCCAGGTGCCCACAGGGCTTCCAGGGCTAGTCATGGCCCCGCGAAGGGGACACATTTGAGTCCCTGGCTCCCTTCAGAAACTCCTGCCTGGGGCAACTTAATCAATTTCTGACTAGGAAATGTGATTTTTCTTCCTTGATTTCTTCATAGGAAATTGGAGGAGGAGGAAGCTGTTGGGGCCAGTTACTGTGAGAAGCTGGACGACCTGCTCCCGCAGTCAGACTTCGTGCTGTTGGCCCTGAGCCTGACGCCCCAGACCCAGAGGCTGATCGGGAGGCTGGAGCTGCGGCGGATGAAGCCCACCGCCATCCTCGTCAACATCGGCCGAGGTACCACCCGCCGCCTGTGTGCAGGCCCTGTGGCTGGGAGGCCGTGGAGGAGGAGGGCCCCCGGCCAGACCCTCGGCGTCTGCAGTCGGCCTTTGCCCTTAGTGGCTAATCAGTCCACTTAGACGGGTGTGGTGCTGAGCTGCTTCTTTAGAAATATTTCTGATTTTTGTCTTTACCTCTCTTTGAACCTCAGGTCATTAATGGAGGTTTTCAAATCCAGGCTTGGGCATCTACTCGGGGAAGGGACGCGGCAGTTTGATCTTCTAGGTGTAACTAAGCAAAATTTATGGGGATGAATTTTCTGAGCCTTTGCTTTAAAATAACAGCGTTGGCTGGGTTACCTGACATTTGCGTAGCACTGTGTGTGTGTGTGTGTGTGCGCGCGCGCGCGCAGCACAGGTGGGCCCTATACTGTAACCAAACGTTGGGGTGGGTTGGGGCGGCACTTACAAAGGAGAGACACGAAGTGCTCGCGACTTCAGCCAGCGACAGCACATGTGGGGTTGGGGCTGACGCCAAACATCCGGGCTGCTGGCCTTAGTGGGCTGCTGGCTGAGCACGTAGACACCGCACTGCCCCGCCTCCCTGTGCTGCCTGTGAACAAGCGGTGCCGGCCTGCAGCTCCGCTGGCCGAGCCAAGAAGCTGAAACTTCTCTGAAAATTCAGACCCTGCGAGTGGGCATCCCGGGCTTTCGGGGCTGTCACAGGCCAGTGACCACAGTCAGGATTCCGGAGCAACAGAGACCAGGAAGGGGCCTCGGACCTGGCTTCTTCCACAGCCACACAGGCAAGCCAGGGGTGCTCCGTGCCCTGACGGGCAGTCACCGGGGGCAGCTGCTCCCAGCCACGGTCAGTGGTGGGCTCCTTGTAGGTCTCTGCTGGAGGGAAAGGATTTTCTTCTCAGCATCTGCCCTGTGTCTTGTGTTTGAAATGACAGTCATAGGTGGTGGTTGTGGCTGCTTAGTTTTTCAGCGTGTATACAAAGTGTGTACAAAACGGTTCTCTGGGGGCTGCTTGGGGAGGCGGTGTGAAGAAGCGAGCCAGGCCCAGGCTCCCATCTGGGTTGGTGCGTGTGATCTCGAGCAAGTTGGTAACCAGGAGCCTTGGCTTCCTCGTCGTTGTCAAATGGATATCGACTCTGTGGCTTATTGGAGGGTTCAGTGCACCTGTGTCAGGATGTGCTCGGAAGGGCAGCTAAAGCGACCAGTGTTTTTTCCACGCACTGCCTACCTGTGGTGAGCACAGAGGACTTGTCTCCTTGGCTCAGGTCTGCTAATCGATCAGGACGCGCTGGTGGAAGCTCTGCAGACGGGGGTGATCGCAGCAGCGGCGCTGGACGTGGCGTACCCAGAGCCCCTGCCCAGGTAAGGAGGCCTGAGAGAACCCCCAGCCCTGGAAGGGGCCCGGGACAGCCGGGCTCTGGCTTTTGCAGCTGGGTTGTCACAGAACTGTAGGGTCGTGGCCAGCAGGGGCCTAAAGGCCCCTGGACACCTGCCCAGCCCTGCAGGCAGCCTGCGCACCGCTGCAGCGCCCCCCACAGGCGGGGCGCGGCCCACGGGGCCCTGCGTTGTCCGCCTCCAGTCCTCCCTGAGCCCCTGGCCCTGGGTTGCCCTCTTGAGCATCAAAGGATAACTTTGGTTTTCTTGTCTTTTAAAAACCTTCATGTGATTGAAGACAGCTAATGTGTTTTATCTTAGTCTTTTTTTTTTTGGAGGCCAAACATCTTCATATCCTTCAACTATAGCCTAAGCAATGGCATTTCCACATACCTTGTCGTTGTTACGGTTTTGGAGCACTTTCTTTTTTAAGGTCCTCTGGAAATGTGCTCTCAAGATCTAAACCCAGCGTGGCTGTCGCAGCCTGACCACTGTAGAAAAATTATGCAAAGTTCGCATCAGCAGCACATGCATTGTTTTAGAAGCCCTGTTGCACCCTTAGCTTAAGTTTTTAGCTAAAATTGAAATTGCTGTTCCAGCAATTCTTTTTTAAGCATATGCATGGAATTTTCCATTTATTTCTATTGGACTTAATTTTTGACCCTAAGATCCAGGCTTTTAGGGCCAGAGCCCTGATTCTGTCGTTTATTTTGAAACTTGATGCTGTCATTCTTTAAACTCACTCTGATTCCTCCAACTTTGATTTCCACCTAGTAAGTAAATTACTATCAGCTGAATGACATTGCAACCAAATTTATTATCTAAATTTATCAAGATTGACCATAGAACTTAGACATTTCTGAGGGAAATAATTTATTTAGAACAGTGTTTCTGCAAAGGTGGGCGGGAGCCCCTTTCAGGGGCTCTGAAGTCAGAGGTACACCCTTCATACTGTCCGGTGGGGTTTATTCCCGCTCCTGTTTCCTCACAAGGGCGCCGATGACATGCAGTGACACTCTGACAGCTAAGGAAGCGTGTGCTTCTGTATTATTAATTTTTTCAGTTTTAATTTCTAATACTATAAATGTGGACAGATGCCTGCATAAACAAATGGGGTTTTCAATTTCTGAAAGTGTAAAGAGGTCCTGAGAACAAGCGTTTAAGCACCACTAATGTACAATAAAAAATAATTTCGATATAAATTAAGAAGCATGAACATTTTAAACGGTTGTCCACTTACTCCAAAACTTAGAAGCTATGTGGTCACCCGTGTTGTCTAGTCTGCTACAATGAGCTTTTTATTAGATTCACTAGGAAGGTGACACAGGGCGAATACCAGGGTTACCTCGCAGAGCTCAGTTTATTCTAATAGGTGACTCACTCCTCATGCCCCTGGGAAACCATTTTGTGGCCAAGAGATTTAGCAGTTATTTTATGAATAACTTAATCTTCATATCTCCATATTTTTTTAATTTCTGTATTATCTTTATCAGACAGATGAGTGTTCATCTTGATTTTTTGGAGGGAGGAATTTCATTGTTGCTTACTGTAAAAAGAAGGGTATTAGGGATTACTTAGTCATACTACAAATGTATTCTTTGCCTTACACAAGTATTTACTACAAGATTATTTTAAAAAGAAAAATTCATTCGTCAATAGAATAAAAAGTCCTCAAGATCATCTTCCGGCTTGAGGACTTATTAGAAAGACTCACAGAACTCAGAAAAGCCTTCACCCTCACACTTCCTGTCCATCACAGGGAGAGGACACAGAGTGAAATCAGCAAATGTAAACAGTGTATCCAGCGGAGTCCAGGAGAAATGAGCTTCCAGCTGTCCCCTCCCAGTGGAGTGATAGGGATAATAGTTACTACTTCCCGCAATGAGGTTTGACAACACACACGCAGCCCGACCAGGGAAGCGCACCCAAGCATCGGCATCAGGGGCCAGGAAGGCACCGGGTGCCCGCATGTCTGGTGTTAGCTAGTCGGCCTCCAGCCTCTCCAGAGGTCACGATGACACACCGTGGGCCAGGGTTCCAGGTGAGCAAAAACAGGCATTCACCCCAAATTCCTCTGTTAGCATAAGCTGCCTGGCTATGCTCAAGGTCCCAAGGATAAGGAGACACTCCCTTCAGGCAGTGAACCTCAGAGGCTCGGAGGTCAGCTCCCAGAGGAGTGTGTTTGGAATGTGCAGGGTCTGAGCTCTCCAGAGTCCAGAGTTCTGCAGGCCTGTTGAGTTAATCCTTTATTTCACGGGTTATTCCCTGACCCTGGACCGAGGCTGTCTTACAGCCAAATGATTATATTTACTGGAGTGTCTACGTTTATTAGTTTTTATATAATAGATGCAGCCCTAACATCAATATGACTATGCCTAACATTTGGAAGAGCCAGTGCGGGGCAGGGATAGACTCAAAGCAAAAACTGACCCATCCTGTAAAGCCATTACATGCATTCTTGTGTTTATTGTACTCATTTATTGTTTGCCCATTGACCTACCACTCTTCGTACCTTATGGTGAACTTGTACAGTACTGTGAGTATATAAATTAGCTGCTATTTAGCTAAGTCCAGTTTTTCCTTAGGCCAGCCATTCCCCAGTGGTATATTATGAAGAAGGTTTTACTCAATCTGTCACTCCAATTGATCATCAATATCAGCAGTATCATATGACTCATTTACATGAGGTGGTTAAATTCTACCAACAATGCCAGTGTTACACCATATCATAATATATTCATGGTATAATTTGGCTTCATTATATGATACACCAGTAACAATTACATAGGTATTTGCTACGTTTGCTCCACCATCTCAACAGAATTGGCTCTTGCCTCTACACCAGATAGTATTAGGGACAGGCGTGACAGCTGCTCATGATTCAGTGACCGCTGGGTTCCAGGTCAGTTGGGACAAAGCCAGTCGCCCTGCGGTCTCCAACGTGTGCTGTCACAGAGCAGGGACCGCCGTCTCCCTACGGGAGGGCCAGTGTCTTCAGGAGAGTTCTTACCCCGTCAGCTGTGCTACAGGACATGCCTCGAGGGGCCCAGCCCTGCAGACTGGGGCAGTCAGAGTGGCAAGTGCCCCAGAGAACGTCCGTAGGTTTTAGGGTGCATGAGATTGCAACGGGGTGCCCTCAAGGGCTAGGATGGTCACGTGGCTACTTTGGCCTCTCTGCATTAAAACAGCCAGGAGTCCCTGGTGGGTCAGGGCGCGGCCCTTTCCCAGCACTGGGCTCTGGCCTCACCCACTTCACGAAGAACCTCCTCTTCCCAGGCTGGCCCCCAGCCTTGCAGTCTTCCGGGAAGAGAGCGCCCTCTAACCTGCCAGTTCTAGTGAGGAAACGTCCCTCCACTGAGTGCCGCTCCTCCAGGGCCCATTCTGCGTGTCCGGTGATGCCTGGACCCGCACCTGTGTCCCCTAGGGCCCTTTTCTGCCTTGCGGGCCAGCATTTAATCCACTGTGCACGGTGTGCCACGGTGTGCCGACGGCCTGGCTGCAGGTAGGATACGTGCTTTGCACCCAAAATGCAGGGGTTGGACGAGTGGCGGTCCCAGCTGGGCGGGATCTGGAGTGTGCTGTTCGCCGCCCAGCCTGCCCACCTCGGGGTGCAGCTGTGGAACCTGAGCTCCAAGGACCGAAGCTCAAGGGACAAACAGCTCTGCTGGTTCCCGTCACTGCACTGTGTTTCAGAGACCATCCTCTGCTGAAGTTGAAGAATGTCACTCTGACGCCGCACGCTGGAACCGCAACCCCTCAGGCCCGACAGCAGATGATGGAAAACTTGGCTGGCAGCATCCTGGCCTCGCTCAGCGGGCGTCCGGTTCCCAATGAAGTGCCGTTGCCATGAGTGGCGTGGGCTGCGAATTCGGAGGGATGGCGCGCGGCAGATTAAATGGGGAAATGTTACCTTGCGTGTTGTATTTACGTTGGGGTCCAACGTACGGATGCGTCTACTGTCACTATCTGAGACCGCAGCAGTGGTGACGCTTTGCTGAGCGCGGGCTAAGGGCCCACCCTGCGTTCGCACCGCGCTGGCAACGCGCCGGAGCCCGCTCGTCGCCTGGCGTCCGGACGCTGCAAGTGTGTGAAACTGGATTAAAACCCTGGGCTGGTGCCTTCCATCCTGTTAAATTCCCACAGGTCCCCGGCAGGGAGCCTTGCTCCAACTCTAACCACCGTTGTCACTCCTTCCAACCATCCCAAAGCTGACTGCTGGGCGCCCTCCGGGGCCGCGGGGGACTGACCAGCGGGCCCGGGACCACGCAGCGCCGCGTCTCCGCGAGCCAGTGACAGCGGGCGTGGGCAGCGCTAGCAGGGGCGACAGTGACGACGGGTTGGGCGACGGTGTGCCTCCTTTCTGCGGGGTTTTGAACCTGCTGAGGAGGTAGCGCACGGAGAAAGCATTCGGTGTAACGAAGGGCCTTGCGGTGTCGGGAGGCAGAAACATGGGCTCCACCCAGAACGCCCCCGAACCACCAGCGGAGAGCTCTCACCGCTCCCGCCCTGGTTTCTCCCCTTGCTACGCAGTGGCAGCCGAGCCGCGACGCAGTCTCGCTAGCTCGGTGCCGGCGCCGGCGCCCCGCCGGCCCGCTCCCGCCCTCAGGGCGGTCCCGTGGGGTAGCCCGGCCCCGCCCCGTCGCTCCACATCCCGCCCACCCCTCCTCTAGGCTCCGCCCCTCCCGCGTCGCCCCGCCCCTCGTTCTCCACTACTCCGCACCCGCGTCGTTCAGCCCCGCGACGCCCCTCCCAACGTCACTCCGCCCCGCACGCGCGCCACCGCCTTCTGCGTCGCCCCGCCCCGACGCTTCCCGTCGGTCTACCCGTCCTCAAGCCCCGCCCCACCGCAAGTCTCCCCGCCCCACGTCGTGCGCACCGCTCAGCACGCACGCTGCCCCATAGGCTCGGGGCCCCGCCCCGTCGCTTCACGTTCTGCCCCGCGCGCGTCGCTCCGCCCCACGTTCCCCGCCCCGCTGCTACACGTCCCGCCTACTCGTCCTCGAGGCCCAGACCTGTACTAGGCCCTGTCCCACGTCGCCCCGCCTCTTTACGTCCCGCCCCGCGTCGATCCGCCTCTCGTTGCTCCGCCCCGGGGTCCGCTCGACGCCATGTGGGTGGAGGCTCACCGGCTGTTGGGTCTCCCCGCGGGGCTTCGGGCGCTGCTCGGCGGGAGCCACGCGGGGTTCCTTCCCGGCGGCGCCCGAGGCCTGCATGGCTCGCCCGTCCGCTGCGGCAAGAACCTGCTCAAGAAATTTGCCTCGAAAACCAAGTACGGCGCCCTGAGTGCAGGGGTAGGGGGTGGAGGCCGTGCCCTGAGGGCGGGGGCGGGGCCCACGCGCACTCCGTCGGCCCGCGCAGCCTTGCTTGGGAGGTTGGTGGTCACGGAGAGGCCACCGCCAGTTCCGCCGCCCTGTCGCCGTTCGCCCCGGCCGGCCTTTTCTCCGTCCCGTTACAGTCGAGGCGGTAGCGTCGAGTCCTCTGAAGACCAGCGGTGCCCCGCGAGCGCGGGAAGCCCAGCGGCGCGGACGTTTTTGTTGGTGCTGGTCGCCGGAAGCGGTGCGCGGCCGTCTAACGGAAGGAAGTTCGACAGTTGAGGCGTTTCCTGTCGGGGACGCTTTCCTAGGGGTGGGCTTCGTTTCAGAAGGAAGCCCCAAAGCTTGTCCGGATAGGTCCTTAAGGCCGGAGGGAACTGTAACGAAATACGCTGCCTTCCGCGCCACGTTTGTAGATGAACGTGGCATTTGGGGCAACGGACTACTCTGAACACCCGGGTCAGACCTGTGGAAACCGGCAGAGGTGGCACAGCGGTTCCGTGAAACCGCACCACGGTGGTGACGCCGGCGGCTCGTCTGGCGCGTTTGTTACAACGAGTGAACCGGCGCGGACGCGCGGTCATTAGCCGAAGTCCACGCGCTCTTCACGTTTCTTTTCCTGTTCCTGTTCTTTCCCTGACGCCCCTTTCCTGTTCCAGGGCCCCGCTCTGGGGCCGCCTGCCTTGGTCATCCCCCGTCGGGGCCCCTCTGCGGCGGCGTGTGCGGGGTTCCCGCACGAGGACACCGGGGTGTAGGCTTGGGTAGGAAGGCCGCAGACGGCGGGTGCCGCTTTCATCCCATCCGGTCTGGGGGGCACGCTGCCCACGGGGGTCGTCGCTCTGGGTGTGGCCCTGGGCCTCTTCGTAGGGCGGGCTGGCGGGGGACGCGCCTGGGCCTCCCCCTGGGCGAGGAGCCTCTTCTGCGTCACGGGTCCTGTGGGCTGGGCCCGCGGGTCACAGCCCAGCGCGCGTCCGCTGTGCTCGCTTGTTCCCGTTGGGCCACTGGGAGCGCTTTCGCTTGGCTCCCGCATCCCTCTGACACACCCGTCATTTGGGGGTTCATGGCGACTTTTACATTTTTAATTTGTATTCTTGAGCGCTTGTTTACTTAGTGGCACTCACTTCACGATGCCTCCGTTCCGCAATCAGCCGCTTATGCCGGGAGCTCTGGGTCCTGTTAGTAGCAAACGGCCTTAGGTGCCCTGGGAGCCGAATGTGCTCATTGCTACCAGGTGTCTCTCTTTTGGGCCCTTTCACCTTACAAAGCAAAATATAGTACAACCGCAGGTGCACTAACCTCTAAACGTTTCGCGTGTCTCCACTCGGACCTGCCGTAAGCGCAGCTTGAGCTCATAGGGTCCTGCAGCCCCACGGGCCGCCCCGGCTCCCTGTCCTGCGCGTGGGGGGCGCCCTCCCGCGCCGCTGAGAGGCCCCTGTTCGCGCAGCTGGTCGGGCCCGGAGCCAGTCCCGCGCTCGCCCGGGGGCAGCTTTGCCGGGCAGAGCGCGTGCTCCCCTGCGGCTGCCTAGGTGTGTTTTTAAGGTTCTCCTCCTCTGCCGTTGGGATGAGCAGCAGACTTAGAGTAAAAACGGAGGTCGAGGTAAAGCCACCTGCTGCGTCCCCGCCCCCCGCCCGCGTTGTTGTCAGTGAGGTACGTTCCCGCTCTCAGTGTCGCTGTCCGAATTTGGCCCCTGAGAAGCAGTCGTGGTATCGGAAGCTTGAGCTAAACGTGTGTAACTTTTCTTCTTTAACCTGCTGTCTGTATCCAACACAGCTTTTGTTTTCTTCCTGTAGGAAGAAGTTTTGGTACGAAGGGCCATCCCTGGGCTCTCACCTGGTGAGGAGAGGGCCCGCGGCAGCCGCTCCCTGGCCTCGATGGGCTCCAGGCGCCGGGCGGCTCCAGCCCCGGCACCAGCGTCCCCCTGGCGGAGGGAGCGGGGTCGGCAGGGGCGGGTCTGGGGCGAGTGGCAGCGTGGGATTTCGACGTTAGAATGCACGGCCGACCGGGACGTTTTCAGGGTGTCGCAGCTGCGGCCAAACGCTAACGTCGCAATGTGTGTATAACACACACACGTAGATACGTTGTAGAAGTTTATGTAATGAACGATTCTGGCTAGGAAAAACACTGCATACTAAAAACCGCTGAATTGTATGCGTTTTTGTTTTTTTTCTAATTTACTGATTTTAGAGAGACAGAGGAAGGGAGAAACACCAATTTGTTGTGCCACTTCTCTGTGCATCGTGGGTTGATTCTTGTACGTGCCCCGCCTGGGAGGAGACGCAGTCTTGGCTTCTCAGGGCGGTGCTCCAGCCACCCGAGCCGTCCCCCCCAGGCCGGCTGTGCATGTTAACAGGGAGAATTTTATGATATGTGGGATGTATTTCAGTAAAAGTTTTTGTTGAAAAAAATATGTACTGGTAGTAATTTTTATTCGGGAGGAATGCTAGATAAAATCTGCAAGGATCCAGCTCTGTAAAATAAAGTGGTTTTTTTTTTTTTAATCTTCACCCGAGGACATGCCCGTTGATATTAGAGAGGGGAAGAGGAGGGGAGGGAGAGAGACACCGACCAGTTGCCTCTCACAGCCGCCCCGACTGGGGACGGAACCCACGACCTTTTGGGTTACGGGGGGACGGTGCTCCCATCCAGTGAGCCACAGCAGCCAGGGCCAAAGTGTGTCTTAATGAGAGCGGGGGTGATGGAGCGTAGCGTTTGTTTCTTGTTTGTCAAGGTGTTCAAGTCCTTCCCAGCTGCCTGGCACTGACCGGCCTTTTTGTCAGTCGGTGCCAGTGTCGCGCGCAGTCTGACGTCTGCCTTTGTGTGTGCCCTCCTCACCGCAGACTCCCAAGCCGTCCCAGCTGGAGTTCCTAACGAAGAGCACTTCGAAGAAAGCCAGGAAGGAAGACCACGTGCGCCTGAGGGCCCTGAACGGCCTGCTGCACAAAGCGCTCCGCGACTTGCTCTGCACCCCTGAAGTGAGCCAGGAGGTCTGCGACCTGCACGTGGAGCTGTCCAAGGTAGAGGCGGGGCCCGGGCGAGAAGGGACGGGCTGGCGGCTGGGGCTGGGGGCCCGCCCCCGGCGTCGCGCTGAGGCCCAGCTCGCTCAGACGGGCTTCGGTCAGGGCTGTAGGAGCGTTGCTAAGTGTGGCCACGGGAGCACTAAGACAGAGGGAGGGACTGCGTGTGGTGCCACAGCAGGGGCGGGAGGTGTCTCTGACCAGACAGCACCACATGCAGGGTCAGGAGGCCTGCGGGTCAGGGGTGTGGATGTGTCACGTTTGTCTCGGAGGAAAGGTGAAGGGGGTGACCTCCTGCCATCGGTCTCCTTGGAGGGAGCGTAGCCGGAGGGGCGCGAGGAGGAGAGCAGTGGCAGCGGTGCTGGCGAGTGCCACGGGGTCGCGGTCGGGGTCGGGGTCGCAGAGGCGAGGCCTCGGGTTCCGGCTGTGCAGGCGGCGGCCAGTGGCAGTGCGGCTGGGGCGCTCGCTCCGGGGGTGGGCGGGCTGCAGGCGGCTTGCCTTCTCTCCTGCACCCCGTCTGCGGAGGAGCCGCATAAGCTGAAGGGATGGGGGGGTCAGGTGTCTCTGACCTCAGACTTCTCTGCCTGCCGCGTGTACTGGAGGACGACGTCGTCGGCGGAGCGGACCGCGCACGCCCAGGCCACGCTGCAGAGGCACGCCGCACACATGAGGTGAGCGCGTGCTGCCGGCCGGGCGCGTCCGCACTCACAGCGCGGGGGGGGGCGGCCCCGGCCTGTTTCACGGTGTTTTTGCTTTGGAGGAGAATTTGGGAAGCGGTTTTTGAACCTCAGTGTAATTTACATTTTCCCATAAGGCATAACCTAGGCGAGGCGGGTGCCAATGCATGTCAGCCTCCTGAAAATCAGAGGGCTCGGCGCCCAGTGCCCGAGGCTGCGGAACCGCGCAGGGGCAGGGCGTTTCATGGGATGGGGGGGCGAGTTCATCGGTCTGGTTGCAGATTCCATGTCGCACCCAGCCTTTGAGAGACTACCACGTGTTGAGTTTTGTTCAGTTTCAAAGAGACCCACGCGTCTCCTAAGGGTGTGCGTATAGCCCTCCGACTTCCAGCCACAGACCTGTGCGAGGCCGATTTTCCCCCTACGTTTCAGCTGCAACACCATCAGAACAGATTGAATACAGATGCAGACATGAGACCCAGCTGTCTTCCATTAAACCAGGCAAAAAGAAATGTGCAATGGTGTACACAGCGCCACTCTTTGCAATATTTTTTTTTTAGAAAACAATTATTTTTCATTAAAAATGTCTGGGAACGTTTAGTGGGTTTACTTTAAATGAATTAATAAATACATATATTTTAAATTCCTAGTTTTAATTTCTAGTATGGGAAATGTGGATAGATACGACCCACGTAAACGAAAGCTCTTTGGGGCCCTCGGTAATTTTTTTAGCGTAGAGCGGTCCTGAGGTTTTGAGAACTGCTGAGCTGGGTGGGAGTAAAGATGTTACTCAGTTTCCTTGGGCTTAAAAGGTCCAGAAACCAACGCGCTCGCCCTCTCAGGCTTGGAACCCCCCGCCTGCCCTTGGCTTTCGTGGCCACTCCCGACCCGCGTCCCCTGCACTGTCAGGAGGACGGGCCAGAGCTGCCCCGCTCACCTCCCTGTGTGGCTCTGCTGCGTCGTGACCGCTGACATGCACCCCAGGGATCCCTGAGTGTCTGTAAAGTTGGTTATGAAGGAGTGATGCGTTCATCTCATTTTTACATTGAACAGAAACAAAACAGAAATGTAACAAGGGTCCCGGTAGCAGTGCTGTTTGCTGGTTAATTTTTAGGCAGTTAGGAAATTCAGTTACACAGAGTGGCCCCTTTCCCAACTCCTGTGGTCACCCAGGGTTTTGTGTCTTCCAAGAGCCACTGTCCCTGAGCGGATGTGCTGTGTGTCACAGCCACCTTGCCACTGGCTGCTTGTACCCAGAGTCACCTTTTATCTGCCGTTGGGTCTGAGGACCACAGAGAGCCCGCCCTTGTGACATCGGGGGCGTGGGCGGCTTTGTTGCTGGAGCATGTCCGTCGGCGGGAGGGTGGAGCGTTGACAGCTGGTTAGTGACCAGCCGTGGAGCCCAAGGCCACAGCGATGCCCAGGAGGCAGCCGCGGGTTAGGTCAGGCCAGTCCGAGGGGCCGTCCCGGCCCTGCCATGATGTGCGGCGGGCTGCGGAAGACTCTTCTGGGCTGACGTTTTCATCTTTGAATAACGTGATGAGCAGACCTGTCGTCTTACGCCTGTGTGAGGCCATCGTGTCTTTCTGTTTCTGGCGCTGTCATGCCTCTCCCCCGGGTGTCCCCTCCTCCGCATAACGTGCCCCTTCTCCCCCAGGCATCTCCTGATGTCCCAGCAGACGCTGAGGAACGTGCCGCCGGTCGTGTTTGTTCAGGACAAGGAGCACGCCGCTCTGGCCGAGGTGAGGCCCTGAGGTGACAGACCGCAGGTTGTCACCGTTCACGTAGGCAAGGTCCCTAAGAGGGTAGCACACACTGTTTTAAGAGGCAATACTGGCAAGGGTGCAGACAGCAAGTAAGACCCCCATGCTTGCTCCCAGCGCAAGCCACCAGAGGGAAACTCGTTTCTGATTTTAATTTTTTTAATGTTTATCCCTGTAACTCTTAACTAGTAAGTCAGGCCTCCAGGTTCCGATATATAACCCTCTGCTCGCCGCTCCCTCTCCCTTCCCCGGTTTCAGTCCCACTCCGGCTGAGTTACACCGTTACGGCACGGCTCGCAGGGTTTGCATTCTGACCTGCGACTGTAACTTTCGTGTATCTTCTTGTTTTAGCCACAGGTTAATTACATAGGTTAAAACGTGTAAGAGTGTGTGCGTGTGTGTGTGTGTGTGTGTGTTTTAATCTGGTTGCTGGTTGCCTGGTGGTTACTAAGGTATGTTATACCTTTAAAGTTTATCAAAAAACCACTAAGTAGCATTTACAATATTCTGATTAAGTGGCTATTAGTTGCTTATAGAACTAAGTATTTACGTCCATGGAGAGAAAATATCTAATTGGACATTTTTTTGGCCTTGTTCATCCTACAAGCAACACTGAAAGCGTTATACGAATAACAACCTTGGCAGATAGGACAGGAAACAAAGGAGGCAAGTGTCTACTTTAGAAAATCCAGCAAAGCCCCCCTGCGGTGGCTCAGTGGGTTGAGCGTTGTCCTGTGAACCGCAAGGTCGCAGGTTCGGTTCCTAGTCAGGGCACGTGCCTGAGTTGCAGGTTTGGTCCCCCGGGGCAGCGGTCCTCAACCTGTTTGGCACCAGGGACCGGTTTCGTGGAGACAGCTCTTCCATGGACCGGGGCGGGGCCAGAGCGGCCTGGTTCCTACAGGCCATGGACCAGCACCGGTCCCCTGCTGCCCGGAGGTTGGGGACCCCGCCCTGGGGCACATATGGAAGGCAGCCGCCGATGGATGCTCCTCTCTCACCTCGATGTTTCTCACCCTCTCTTCCTCCCTCCCTTCCCTTCTCTAAAATAAAAAAATAAAATATTAGAAGAAGTATCCCGCAAAATACAGGCTGTGGGGGCGCTGCAAAGACACTTAGCGAGGGATCCACCCACGCACGCTGGTCAGGCTGGGAGAAGGCTGTCCTGGCCCTGGCTGGGGGTGCGCCCTCTGCTCCTGTGCCTGGCTGGGCCCTGTCTCTGCGGTGGTGGGGTCGGCAGTCACCAAGGTCGCGCCTGGCTCTGGGGGCTCCTGTTCAGAAGCAGCCGCTGGAAGGAGGGTGGCGGGTGCGGTGCTCGTTTCTGGGGAGGCCCTTTCTCCAAAGACAGTGTTGGTGGCATGTGTGTGGGAGGCTGCCCCCAGCTTGTGCGGCGTCTGCCCCCCTGCGTCCCACGTGTGCCCAGAGGAGGCGCTGAAGGGTCCCCCCACGAGCCCCATGGTCCCACCGGTCGTGCACGTGCCTGGAGCCCATGGTTGAGCGGAGGAGGGCGGAGGGCGGATCTCGGCCGCGGGGTCTGTCCCCCCGTAGTCGGGAGTCAGGAAGGGCTGGGCCGTGGGGCCTCTGGTCTGTCCGGGTGAGGGTCCGAGGGTGCGGTCCTCACTCGCTTGCCCTGGCACACGTCAGCGCAGGGTTTTTCGAACACTGCACATTCGCGATGACTCGGGGTCAGCCCATGAAAAAGCAGCTCCGATGGACACAAAATGAAAATAGGGAGCCACAGACGCCCCTCTGAGTCTCCCGCCAGTTCATTCTGTGTCTTGCACCGATTGCACCCGGTTGAAAACTTGCAGGTGGGCGCTCGTGATGAGAGCTGCTTGTAAGAGTTTGAGCAGCATCTTTGTCCCCTCCAGGCGGTTGTGAGGTCGCTGGTGTGGACGTGGGAACGGGGGGCAGGTGCTCTGTGCAGGCTGAGCCCCAGAGCCTCTGGCAATAGCACTGTTACTGCCAGCAAACCCAGGCCGGGGGTCTGGGTCCTGCTCATGAAGCCACATGACACCCCCCTTCCTGCTGACAGGAGAGCAGTGAGGGTACTGAGGGTCCCCTTGGGAGCAAGAGGCGCCGCCACGCTGTTGGGGAGGGGGGGCCCCTGGGAGGCAGAGGTCGAACCAGCAGAAGCCGAGTGGGGCACGTCCTGCCACCCACCATCCCCTGTGAGTCCCCACGCCAGGGGAGGGCTATGCCGTGCTCCTCCGGGGCGCACGCTTGGTGGCCCCTGTTAGAACGGGGGGCCGAGGTGCTGGGCCTGTGCCAGGCGCTGGAGGAAAGACCTCGCGCTCTGATCCTGTCTATAAAAGTTCAAGGACGGGAGTGCCCCGTCTTCGGCTTCGGAAGTCAAAGCACCGGCCGCCGCTGGGAGGGGCTCGGGGGAGCACTTGGTCCCCCAGACGTCCCGCAGGGTGCCACGGGGGTCGCGGTGTGAAGTGCCGAGCTGTCCGCCGAGGGCTGTGTGCATGTCCTGGGCATCTTATCTTTCAACCGAAAGGCTTTTAAAATGGGGTGTTTTTCGTAACTATAAAGGAAGAAAATTTTTAATGAAAATCCATGGACTCAGGAGACCCGCATTGTGGTTTATTCCGCTTGCTTGCCTCCCTTGGTGGGTCGGGGGCCCGTGGCCCCGCGCAGGGCCCCCTTTCTCACGTGACGGCCCCAGAGACACAGGCGGCCAGCGTTAATGGGGCGTCTCCTCCTCTGTTCACACTCTGAAAATAGGCCTTATCGGTGGGCAGTTTCTCGTCAAAGGTACAGAGCACGCACGCCGCCCCGTCCTGACGCGCCACGTGTGCGGGCCTCTGGCTCAGCCCGGCGTTTGCTGTGCGCGCAGCTCCTTTGGGGAGCCGGAACGCAGCCGGCGACTCTGCCGCCTGTTGGTGGGCGGCGGTCCCCTGTCCCAGTGAGGCTGCGGGGCGTGGCGGGGGGGGGTTGGGGGGGTTGGCCTGGCGGGTTGGTGCACATCCTCGCTGCCTGTGGGCCGCCACTCCTTCAGGGACGTTGTCCAGCCCTGCTGGTCGTCGGGCTGCGCGGCCACGCGGGCTGTCCACATCCCTGCTCAGCGCGTGTGTGACGAGTCTCCGCCCGGCCTTGCTGGTCCTGTTCCTGGTGCTTCCGTGCCCGCCCCGCCCCGGGTCCAGCACCGGTGCCATGGGGACTGCGCGCCCTGGGGCCGCAGGGGACACAGCAGCGCGGGTTGCTTGGGCAAGTCGGCCGATGTCCAGCTCCTGGGTCATGACTTGGACTTTCACACATTTAAATCCACTTTTTAAAAATTGTTCATCATCAGAGAAAACGTGACCATTAGAACAAAAGGTGTTTGACAGCACAGGTGGCAGACGGGCCCAGCTCCTGGGAAGTGTCACTGTGAGGAGCGACGGGGAGGGGTCCGCAGTGGCCGCGCATCCCTCTGACGCTGCGCCCTCCATTCCCTGTCAGGTGGACCGGCTGCTGGCGGTCGCCGACTTTGGCCCCACAGATGAAAACGAAGACTTTGGGCACAGCGACCTCAGGTGATGCGTGTGGACGTGCGCCCACGTCTCAGGCAGATGGCGGGTGCGGGGTCGCGGCTGCCCCAAGGGTATGCAGGCCCACTCGGCGCTGTCGGAGCCTCTTGACGGGTGCGGACGCTGCAGAGACTCATGGGCCAGGGCTGCGTGCCGGGTCGCCAGGCGGGTGGGACGCTGCTGAAGCGTGGGCGGCGGGGGCTGAGCGGTGCGTGTGGAGGAGCCTGGTGTCCAAGACCCGCTGTGTCTGCCTCCCCGGGGCGCTGCTCAGGCCCCCGGCCTGCCAGGCGCTGGGGGCTCCCCTTGGGACCGCTAAGCCAGACAGCGGCCCCGGGCTGCGGCGAGTCCGTGCACCCTGGACCGGTAAGGGGCGCTTGGGGGTGGCACGCAGGGCCACGGCTGCGGGCGGGAACCTCCGCAGCGAGTGCCAAGGGGCTCGGAGCTGCAGCACCGCCCGGTGTGGTTGCCAAGGGCCCCCCGTTGGCTCTCCGAGTCGGCGCCTCCCTGTTGCTGTGCTTCGTCGAGCAGCCTGCGCCCCCCCGCCCCGAGACCACGCGGCTGGCCTCGTGCGCGGGCCGCCTGTGAACAGGGCGACGCTCGGGGTGTGCTGGGTGACAGTGCAGGCAGCGGCCTCAGAGCTGGGGCGGCTGGCGCCACCCGCAGACGCCGAGAGCGGCCTGTGCTGTCCGGCCGGGAGGCCGCCGGGCCCGGTGAGGTGCCGCCAGCCAGCGGCATGGGGACGGCTTGCGGGCGGAGGGTGGAAGGAGGTGCGGCGGGAGCCCAGGCGTTCGCGCGGTGGCTCTGGCGCTTCACCTTGCTTCTCCCTCCAGGGACCTGGACGCCCCAGAGGTCTCTTCACCACGTGACGCCCCGGGGCCCACCTTGTGCTCCAGCCTGTGCGGGATCGACCACGAGGCGCTCCACCAGCAGATCATGGCGTACAAGAGGAGGAGGGAGAAGGGGCGTGCGGGCGGGAGCCCCGAGGGCCCGGGGCCAGAGCTGGCGGCGGAGCTGAGGCGGCAAATGGAGAGGAGGAAGAAGGCCGGGCCTCGCGTGGACGATGAGCTCTCCCCCAGGCCCCCCCCCGGGGGAGCTGGCGAGTGAGGGCGGCCTGGGAGATGGCAGGGCCCGTGCAGGGGAGCGTGCCCTGGGCAGCGAATGGGAGAGGCCAGGGTGGGGAGCGGGGACGGGGGGCGGGGGCAGGTAGGGCCCTGGAGAGTGGACGGGGTCACGGCCGGTGTGAGTTGTGAGGCTTCTGCGCGGCCCCGATGGGAGTTCTGCTCTGATAGCCCAGTCGCCTCTGGTGTTTTCTGGGAAGAGCCTTCGAGTGAGGGGCAGTGCTGTTAGCACCTTCTCTCTCTCCACCAGCGGTTTCTGTCGCTGTGGAAAGTGCCCGAAAGCCTCTTGGGCTGAGGAGGAGGGGGTGGGTCTTCTTTATCTGCAGCTTTGCCGCCTCAGTGCAGAGTTCCTGAGACCCCCCGTCCCTACGTGGGCGGCACCTTCACACCCATCCTGGGATGCGCCCACAGAGGCGGAAATTGAGTCCTAACATGCACGGTCCCCCCTGAAGTTCACATGTTCCTGGCGTACTGTAAACAACTGCTTTTCACAGTTTATTTCATGCCATATTTTCCACATTTTTGTGTCTTTTCTTTTTTAATCCTCACCCTAGGAGAGTTAATCAGTTTTAGGGACAGAGGAAGGAGAAAGCATCACTGTGAAAGGAACATTAATTGGTTGCCCCCTGCACACACCCGACCAGGGGTCGAATCCACAAGCCAAGGATGCGCCCTGACCAGGAACCCAAATGTTCCTACTATGTATGAAAGCAATTCGGTTTCCATCTGTCTTTTAAAAAATAAACGTAGCGACTGAAGGCAGAGCAGAAAAAATTTTAGCCTATGGTATTTCATTTCTCCCTGGAAGATGCCAGGTTTTATGGAAGGCCTGCCCCGCGGCACCACGCTTACATGCGCTTTCAGATTCACCTGTGCACAGCACCTCGCAGCGCGGGGCGTGAGAGTGTAAGGCCCGGCTTTCGAGAGGAAGCTGTGGCGGGAAGAGTGTGTGGGACTCTCCGTGAGGGCGTGTCCAGTGGCGCCGCCTCGCGCAGCCCCAGACGGTGCTCCTCTGCCTCCGCTTTGTGCGCAGACGCTGGCGTTTGCAGGGTCCGCAGGCGCTGCCCCGTTCTGGGCGCCTCTGCCCTGGGGACTGAGACCCACGTCCAGAGACCCTGAGAGCAGGCACTGTCTTCACGGCGCAACGGCTGGTGTGGGGGCGGCCTCTGGTGTGCGGGCTGGTCTGTCCCACTCGGGGAGTTAATTTGCTGATGTTGGTCCCTGCCCAGGCCCACGACTTGCCCGTGGGCACACGGGCCGGATGCCTGCGTCACACGCCGTCGGGGCCCAGGAAGCTTGCGAGGCATTAGCAGCCACCTTCCGGCTCCCACGCTCCAGTACTAGGTCTTCCAAGTGGGTTCTATCAGATTGTCGATCTTGGTAAGAAAGCCAAGAGTAGCTGAGTGTATTTTAGTTACCAGGAGAAAGGCAGAGGAAGGTTCCTTGAGAAGTGACAGAAGTTTCACTGCAGGTTCTTGTCTGAATTCTATTCACATAACCCAGCAAAGCCTACGTGTGTGCTACATGCGACCTCAGTGCTGTCTCAAGTGTGTGTGAGCGTGAGTGCCCATGTGTGCAGGTGTACACGTGTGGCTCCCTGTGTGCATGAGTCTGTGTGCGCGCCTGTGCACAAGCTCAGGCCTGCAAAGACTTCGTGTACAACAACTGTGACACGCACTCTTGCCTAGCCTGTGCCGCCAACATGTGTCTTGTGGGTTTGGCTCCATCTTGGGAAGCCTCATACCATGAAGGTCAGGTTCACAGCCCACAATGAGGAAAGAAAATGGGCAGTAAAACAGCAAGGTCTGCGGAAGGGTCAGAATCTGATTTCCAGAGTTACTACACTATCAGGTTCAAATGTCCAATTTTCAAAAACAACGAAAAAATACAAACAAATAGGGAAGTACGGCCCATTCAAAAGAAAAAATCCATAGAAACTGTCCAAAAAAGACCCAATGGTAGATTTACTAGACAGAGACTTTAAAACTCTACAACTGCTCAAACAACTGAAAATGTCGAGAAAGTCAAAATGGTAACGTGAACAAAACCTAGCAATAAAGGAAAAACAAACTACAAATTTTGGAGCCGACATGTTCAGTAACTAAAGTGAAATATTCACTAGAGTGATTCAAAGGCACATTTGAGTAGGCACAGGAAAGAAACAGCAAACCGAACTGTAAGACGTGGAAATGACAGTCTGGGGAACCGGAAAGAGAGATTGAAGAAAAAGCAGAGTCCCGGGGCTTCCGGGACGTGGTCACGCAGACCAGCACGCTCGCACGCACGCTCACTGTGGGAGTCCCCAGAGCGGGGAGGGGGGGAGCAGTAGACGAAACTATGGCTGAACATTCCCCACATTTGATCCGGGAAGATCGGTGAACTCCAAGAAAGATGAACTAAGCGAGACAATTAGACTCAGATGCCAAACACAAAGGGAATCTCGAAAGCAGTGAGAAGCAAACCACACACGAGGGATCCTCAGTTAGATGAACATATTTCTCCAGAAACCTTGAAGATCAGGAGGCAGTGGGCTGATAAAGTGGTAAAAAAAGAAAACCAAGAGCCCTGTATTTGGCAAAGTTGTTCTTCAAAAGTGAGGGAGAAATTAAAGCATGTGCAGATAAAAGAAGGGGTTCGGGTCGGCCCGACCCGCCCTGCGGGAGGTGCGCAGGGGAGCCTTGCAGGTGCAACGCGAGCCCCCGGGACCCACTCGAGGCCGCGTGGAGAAGCCCAGCCTCGGCAAAGGCAAGTGCCTGCGCGACGGTCGGAGCTGGTTCTCCCGTAAGAGCAGTTCGTCGCTACTGTTTGTTTTGTATGATTTGGGAGACTAGCGCATTTTAAAATGTCACCAGTGTAAAGGCTGGTATGATTGTAAGTCCACGTTTTGTTTTCTATATAATTTGAAAGATTAAAGCATTTAAAAGAATCACTGATTTATGTTTTAGGGCACAATGTATTTTCGTGACAGCAGCCAAAGGGTTGGGGGCATGGCTGTTGTGCGCGACTGAAACGGAGGCACGGAGCCCAGAGAGCCATCCCCGACGTAACAGCGAAGAAACGAGCTTCAGGCGACAAACAAGGAAATAAAAAAGTGAGAAAGGAATGCACATATTTAATTATAAAAGACCCACAAACATGAAAAGAGTCATGCAGGAAATGAGGGACCAAAAGAAAACAACAAAACCCCTATACAGCCTATAGGGAGGAAACAGCAGCAGAGGCCCTCCTCCTCGGGGATTATTTTTACATGGAGTCGGCTCTCCAGTGAAGAAGACAGACAGTATAGACTGAAAAAACCAAACCCACTGTCCAACGATGCTGTCTAAAGGAGAGTCCCTTCAGATCCAAAGGTGTGCATTGACTGAGAGTGGAAGGGCGCACAAAGACATCCCATGCAAATAGTAACCAAAAGGAACCACAGCTGGCTATGCTAACAGCAGACAGGAATGCCTTGAAATAAAAAAGATGATGAGACAAGGGAGGACATACAGTAATAAAAGTTTCAATGAAAAGATACATAAACATTTAGGCACTTCATGATGAACCACCACATATTAACAAACACTGGCAGAAGTGACAGGAGAAGTATGTCTAAAATAACAACTGGAGACTTGAGTGTCCGTCTCTCAGTAATGGACAGAGAACCCAGACAGAAGTAAGGAGATAGAAGACTTGTAGCAAATGAACTGCATCCAACAGACATACAGCGTCCATGTTCTCAAGTACACACGAGACACTTCACAGGATAGACCATCAGCTCCCAAATTAAGTCTCAATAGATTTAAAAACAGCTGTCATACAATATCCTCTATCAACACAACTGGATGAAGTTAGAAATCAACAAAAATAAAATGGAAATTCTAAACTGGAAATCGAACTTTTTTTTTTTTTATCCTCACTGGAGCACGTTTTTTTTCAGGGCTTTTAGAGAACAAGGCAGAGGGAGAGAAACAGGGACGCAAGACAGTAGTATGGCTTTGTTGCTTCCCGTGTGTACTCAGAGTGGGGATTGAACCCGCAGCCCAGGTGTGTGCCCTGAGCAGGAAACGCACCTGCAAACTTGGGGTTATGGGATGACGGTCCCAGCAGCTTCACCACGCTGGCCAGGGCTGACCGCACTCCTAGTCAGTGGACGAAAGAAGAAACCACAGGGAAATCAGAAAACAGAGATGAATTAAAGTGAAAGGACAGCGTGTCGAAACTTACGGGACATGCTGAAAGCGTGCTAAGTGGGAAATTTATAGCTATAAATGGTTACATTAAAAACAAAAAAGATGTCAAATCAGCGATGTAACTTTACAATGTGGGGGAATAGAAAAAGAACAAATGAAACCCAAAACCAGAGGAAGAAAGGAAATAAAAATTAGAGCGGAGATAAATGAAATAGAGACTAGAAAAACAGTTCAGAATATCAATGAAACTAAATGTTGGTTCTTCAAAAACGGCAAGAAAATTGACCAATCTTTATATATTTACATACATAACAAGTATATATTTTATATTTTATAGCTGGATGAAGAAAAAAAGATTCAAATTAACTAAGATCAGAAATGAAAGCGGGGCCAATACTACCTATTCTACAGAAATAAAAAGGATTATGAGTATGAAAAAATGTATAGGAACAAATTGGAAAACTTCAGTGAAATGGACGGTTCTTTGAAACAAAAGCCTATCAAGACTATACCATGAAAAATCAGAAAATCCGTATAGACCTATAAGTAGTGAGAAGACTGAACCAGCAATTGAAAATCTTCCAGCAACAACCACCACCAGAAAAACGGCCTGGGCCTGACAGCCTCCCATTCCAGCAAATGTCTGAAGGAAACTGACACCGGTCTTCCTCGCACTGTGACAGCTCCGTGAAGAGGAAGGACTGAACTCATTCTAAGAAGCCAGCATGACCCTGAGACACTACAAGGAAAGGAAACTACAGACCAATATCCTTATGAACATTGGAGTAAAAATTCTCAGCAAAAATTATAGCAAACAATTCAACAACATATTAAATACACTACACACCATGACCAAGTGGGATTTATTCCTGGACTGCAAGGTTCAACATATGAAAAATCAATGTCTAAGCCACGTTGACAGAAATAAGAAGGGGGAGGACATGATCATCACAATTGACACAGAAAAACCCGACAAAAATCAATACTTTCATGAAAAACAACAAAATAGGACCAGAAGGAAACTATCTTAATATAATACGAGCCATATGTGAAAAACCTACAGCAAACATAATAATGGCGAAAAACTGAAAGCTTTCCAAGGTCAGGAATAAGACAAGTACGTTCACTTTCACCACTTCTGTTCAACACACTGGAAATTCTAGCCCAAACGGTTAGTCTAGAAAAAGAAATAACATTACTCCAGATTGAAGAGGAAGAGGTAAAATTATCTTTTTACAGATTATATGATCTTATGTGTAGAAAACCCTGAAGAGTCCACACCGAAGCTGTTATATGTAATACATGATTTCAGCAAATAGCAAGATATAGAACAACATAAAAAATCAATGACGTGTCTATACACAATGAACAATCTGAAAAAGAAATTATAAAACAATTCCATTTACAATGGATTCTAAAAGAATAAAACACTTAGGCCCTGGCTAGTGTGACTCAGTGGATCGAGTGCTGGCCTGCGAACCAAAATGTCGCCGGTTCAACTCCCAGTCAGGGCACAGTCCTGGGTTGCGGGCCAGGTCTCCAGTAGGGGGCGCACAAGAGTCAACCACGCATTGATATTTCTCCCTCTTTCTCCCTCCCTTCCCCTCTCTGTAAAAATAAAATTTTTTTTAAAAAAAGAATAAAGCACTTAGGAATTAACTTAGCCAAGGAGGTGAAAACTTGTACAGAGAAAATTACAAAACATTTCTGAAAAATTTAAGAAGACATTAATAAATGGAAACATCCTATGCTCACGGATTGGAAGACTCTGTTATCTTATTTTCATTATTTGGCATGAAAACCTAGGAAAGTAATTGTCTATAAAGTGAATTTTGTTTTGACTATCATTGTATTCAAGTAGTAGAAGCCAGGTGACTCCAGAAAGCAACCTCCACCTGGTACCGTCCTTTGTGTTGGGTTCACTGTTTTCTCTCATCCATGTTTATGGCTTCAATGATCATCTGAATGGCGGTACCTTCAAGTTTTTATTTCTACCCCAGGCTCTCTGTTATCCGGGCCTGTATTTCCAACCATCTATTTGATGATGGCATCTAGAGGTCTCAACAGCCATAATCAAGGTGGGTAAAGCAAAAGTCGCGACCCCGCGTGCCCCCCCGGGTCTGCGCTCCCCCTCCTTAGAGCCACCCTTCTGGGTGCTTCACCACGGCCGCGCCCGACTCGTGTCAGGTCTAGTTCACTTTGCCTCCAGTACCTCACACCTGCCCGCTTCACCTTCAGGGCCACATGCTGAGGCGAGCGCCCAACGACCGCCGCCTGCCGCCTGGGCCTCCCCAGCAACCCCCTAACTCGCATTCCCACGTCCGCCCTTCCTCTAGCACCACGCACGTGACGGCCAGCTGTACCTTTTCTTTTTCCCAGATCTTTGAAACTTTAATCAGATTCTTAAAGCATCATGACTTTGAACTGGAAAACATACATGTTTAGCACACAAATGTAATATGAATAAAGTCCAACTCCATTTGAAAATGTGTGAATCAAATTACAGTTTAAGAAGTTAGTAATTCACATGTAAGCAAGTTATTGCCTTGCTGAATTCAGCCTTTGTAAAAAAAAAAAAAAAGGGATGTAGTGCATATTGTAAGGGCACAATATGTTTTTGTACCATTTTGTTGATTTTCTTCACCTTATTAAATGAGATCAAGTTCTTGAAAGTTGGTAGATAATGGTTAACTTCCTATGATGTGAAAGTTCCAATGGTAACAGGTACATTTCATAGCAGAACACCTTCTATAGATTTCTTTTCCTATATTAAAATTTTAAAAGCAATCATTTGTAAGAATTGCATCAACACCAATTATTAAAGGAAGGTCAAACTTTATTGAAACTGCTTGCATCCAAAATATATTGCACTATAACCAAATAAATGTCAAAATAAATTCCAATCTGTTGTTGCTAATATTTATGGAGAATATTGTCCCAGAGTATTTATATTACAGGCTCATTCTAACTTGGTAATTGTCTACCATATTTTAAAACAAACAGTTTGCAGATAACATATACAAGTTACCAATTTCTGTTTTCAGATACTATACATCCCCAGACTAAGTAACTAGAAATCACCATTAACATTTGGGAATACTTTTAAAAGACTTGTAAATACTCTTGAAGTCACATGCAGTTTGTTGCCACTTTATATGCTTATTTGCATGCAAGGAAAAGTAATTATGAAACAAAAATTCAGAGAAATAAACACAAAGTCCATGAGAGGCAGAGCCTTGGTTTGTATGGCTCTGTGCAGATTCAGTGGTACCCCAATTTGGAGTTGTTTTTTATTTTTTAAAGAAAAATGCCAGCTGTACTTTCCAAATGCAAATCTGCTTCCATCAACCCACCCACTAAAAACACCTCACTGGCTTCTCATTGGTCTTAAAAAGGCCAAGCGTCTTCACGACGTGGTCCCTAGTCCCCCTTCATAACACTCCCTTCCCTGGGACCTGCGGGCCAGCCCTCCTTGTTTCTTTGGCCCGTCCGACGGCCGTCCTCCCTCCGGGCGCAGGGTCTCCACCGGCGCTGCTCCTGCTGCTTGGAGTCCTCTCTCTCCTTCCTCACTGCTTCGATCGGCTAAGGTCTACTTGTCGTTGCACCTCCAACACTGCTAGTCTACGTCTGTCTCCTGGGCCGTAGATGCTTGGAGAGTCTTCTTTCTCCAGCTTATAATGAACCTTTCATTGTGACATTATTTCATAAATGGCGTTCTTCCCCACTGCACTCCAAGCTCTAGCAAAGCAGGGACCAAGTCTGCTTTTCTGCACATAGTGTCCGCTCGGCACCTGGGAGACACACACACAACGCATGTGTAGAACAGGCGAGCAGGGCGAGATTCCATGGAGATTGTTCACAAATAACGTCCCCCTTTTCTATGAGAATTTCAGTGGTTTCAGATTAACCTTAGCAATTTAGATGAGCATGTGCACGGTTGTCTTTGCTGAACACAGTTCTGCAGCAAGCAGACGCGGCATGGAAACCAGCCGTGGGAGGGAGGTGGCAGCTGAAACGCAGTCCGCTGCGCTGCCCAGGCCTGCACCCTGCTGCGGGGCTGGCACTTGGTAACAGCACTTTTATCCTGAAGCTGCAGCCCCCCGGGCAGCACATGCCCACAGGGCTTCCTCCCTTCTCTGGTTTTCCCAAAGGCGAGCCGATGGGGCTGGCTCTGGGGCCAGTGTGAGATTTGTCTCTGTTCTGGGGTCAGCCAGGTTGCTGTCTTTACGCTGGATGGCGGTCTTAGCAAGTGTCGATGCTGCTTATAGGGGGCGCGGGGTGAGCGAGTAGGAAGGGTGCAGCACAGCGCCCTCACTTGGACACGCGCGGAACAGCTGAAATGGAGGCATCGGAATTTATGCTGGTGCCAAGTAGGCTGGGCAGGCAGAAGGACCTTGCAGGAGCGGTGACATGTTTGGCAGACAGGCCCTCAGTTCCGACTTCTGATTTAGAATGACTTGGCGACATCGTTGTCACACGCTTTCCTGAATCTTGAAAATAATCTTCATGAGTCCCACTGAGTCACATTGCTCATTCCTTCTGTGCTGGGGAGGGACCGTCCTTTCAGGAGCAAAGCTATTGACTGTAGTTTTAAATGTCATTGTGTCATTGATGATATATCGATGCTGAAGTATTTAGGAATGCCATGGATTGATGCCTGCAACTTAGTTTGCTTCCAAAGATAAATAAGTCAATAGGGATGGATCGAGAGGTGAGTGGCTGGAAGCTGGGTGACGAGGCGACTCGGCGAAGTGCTGCTTGTAAGATCTGGGCGATGGCGGTGGCTGTGCGATTGTTCCAACTTTCAGAATGTTCAGAAGTTTTCATGAGATGTTGAAGGGAAACTCCATTTTTTAATGAACTGTATTTATTAAAACATTTACCTATCTGTATTAAAGTCACCTAGGCCTCAGGGAGACAACGACGAACAAGAAAGCGGGGTCCCTGTTGGCGCAGCCTTCCCGAGAGCCGCGCATCAGCAGATACAAACGGAACGACCCGGTGGGTGCAGGGGACCCCCTGAGTGGCCTGGGAACATCGAGAGTGTGCGCCACACTGTGTGACGTGCGTGACTGTGGCGGCGGCGGTCAGGGAGACCTTTCTGGAAGAGAGGCCCGCAGCACTCAGCCTTGCAAGGCAGCGGAACCGAAGCCAGTGCAGGTGGCGTGGAAGGGAGAACCCAGTGAACCGCTCGGTGGTCTCCGCAGCCGCCGCGACGGGCTGGGGCTGGGGCTGGCCGGTCTCAGGCGGGTGTGCTGTGCTGACCCTTGGGGCTCGGGCCTGGGGGGTGGCTGAAGATACAAGGGGAACGACAGGGCCGGGTGCGGTCTTCTCAGGAGGCTCTGGGGTGCTGAGGCTGGTGTTCCTGCCAGGGCTGACCTCGATGTCCCCACAATGTCAGGGCTGCAGCAGAGGGGTCAGCTTTGAGGCACATTTAATGTGACCCTGGGAGTTGGAAACCAGGAAATAAGGGACAGGGAAGCGCGCTGCCTCCTGGAGGAGAGGCTGTTGCGGAGGGAACGAGGGGTTCAGCTTCAGACATTTTGAATTTGAAGAACCTCGGAGACACCGAAGTGGAGAAAAGGCCACTTGATAGAAAGGCCAGAGACACTCGTGAAGGGCTTGGGGTTCTCAGTGCCTGGCACGGGCGCGGCTGATGACCGCGCCTGGAAAGCGGACAAAAGCGGCCCGGGCCCGGAGGCCCACTTCCCAGGACCGTGAGGACCAGAGGCCGGTGAGGGGGCCGGGAACGCTCAGGATGGTGGGAGGAGGCGAGACGGCAGGGCCCGGCGTCTTCGGAGAGCAAAGGACTGCAGTGCGCGGAAGGGGCCCAGAGGGACGAGGGCCGAGACCGGCTCCTGTCCTCGGCGGGCAGGAGGGCCCGGTGACCGAGGCGGCCCGCGGAGCGCGGAGGCGGCGCTGCGAGCACCGCGACGAGAGCAAGGCGCCGAGGCCCCTCGGGGAAGCGCCGCCGAGCGCGCGCTGGGTCGCGACGCCAGGAGACTGTGGCTTGACGTCCCGTCGCGACCGCGGTCTCCAGGAGGAAGGCGGGGGCCGGGGCAGCGCGCCCGCTTGCCGCTGAGATTCAGCGTCGGAGCACGTTTCCGGGAAGACGGGAACACAGCCGTCCTTCGGGGATGGTCAACCGGACACTTGTTGGGCGCCCGTTGCGTTTCTGTCGCCAGGCCAACACTGAGCGGAAGGTACCAGTAGAGAGAGGGCAACGGACCATGACACAAAGACCCGCAGGGCGGGCACACCAGGTCCAGCCTGGACGGGCTGGTCTTGGACGCGGGCGGACCGTCCTCCGAGGCCAGCTCCACGGTTGGCGTGGCGGCCGAGGAAGTCGCTCGAGGGAGACCAGGCCCGGCGACCTGGGCTCTGGAAGGAGGAGCAGGAGGCCTTGCCTCCGGAAGGAAAGTCGAGGAGGGGCAGGTGTTGCTTGGGGCCCGGCGCAGTGGCGAAGGCCCGGAGCGTCACCAAGGACCGGACTGGGGTGGCCGAGAGGTGAGAGCGCGTGCACGCGCCCGGCCGGGAAGCCGCCAGCCCCCGAGGGCGGAGCAGTCCTCTCAGGCCCCGGGGGCGCCTGACTCCACGGACCAAGGCCCGACGCCATGTTGACGGCTACGACTCCGTTCCACTCCTTTTGAAAACTGTATTCTCGCTTCACAATATGTAGTAAATCTGAGCAAAAGTGAATTTAGAGCCCTGTAGGAGTTTGTACAGATATATGCGATTAACCTACAAAACATGTAGTGGCTCTGACTTAAAAATCAGAATTGTCATGCAAAGGTGTGACATACATTTTCCTAGACCAAAGTCAGGAGACCCTATCCAGTCAGTTCCCCAGGATGCATCCTTCAAGGACGCACTTGCAAAAGTCCTGATAGCCAAGGTCTACTCTCCAATGGCATGACAGGATTCTCCTCACAGCTAGTTTCCTATTGGCCCTGAGGTGTGGGCGGGGCCTCCACTCCTGCTGCAGCCACTAGCCCCACCCCCATTTCATGCAAATGAGGTCAAAACTGGTGAGCCCACGTGATTGGCCACGTGGTTGATGACACAATTGCCCCACCTCTTCAATGACGTCATTACCCACTCAAACTCTCACGAGAGTTTGCATAGATGATGTTGAGGGGAGGTGCACTGGGGCAGGAGGGGGGTCAGGGTAGGGGGCTCCTGCAGGACACCCCCATTCCCACCCCAGAGCCTCCAATCCAGCTTTAGGCAGGGGCCCCCAGGGGTCTGTGGGGCCCGGCCCAGGGGGTCTCATGCACCCTCTTCTCTCATTGGTTGGCTGCACCGGCATGCAAATGAGGGTGCGCGTCACTTCCGGAGGCAAATCGAGCGCCATTTTCTCTTTCTGGCAGAGCTGGGAGGAGGGGACAGGGTCGCGCGGGGGTGGGAGCGCGCCGAGGCGGGGGTCCCGCCGCGCGGGGCGGAGGCGGGCGCGGGCCCCGGCGGGGCGAGGCGAGAAGCGGCGGGGGACGCGGTGGCGCTCCAGGCGCCCAGCGGTAGGTACGACCCCAGCCCGGCCCCGCGACGACGCCCCCGGCCCGGCCCGCGAAGTCCGGGCGGCGGCCCCGCCCCGCCCCGCCCACACCCGCGGCCGCCTCACGAATCCCGCGGCGTTCTCCAGGCGCGGGTTCGCGGCCCGAACGGTGCCGGTCGTCCCTCCGCGTCACGTGCACACCGGGGTGGTCGCCGCGGGGCGGGGCCGCGGATGCAGAGGGGCCGGCGGGCCGTGGCGGGGGGCTAGGGGCCGGGGCTGGGGCGCAGGGCCGGGGGACGGCGGGGAGGGACGGAGCCGCGGGAGAGGGCGGGGGAGGCGGCCCGCTAGCTCCCAGCGCGTCCCGGGCGCAGCCCTGAGTGGCAGCGGACGCGGCCCGCGGGGATGCGGTCGCAGCGTCGTCGACCCCGCGGTGTCCCCCCGAAGGACCTGACCGGCAGATCCCGCGCCTCCGGGCTTGAGCGTTTGATGTGCATATTGACGATTGGATAGGCAGGTGTTAACATTGAAATTTTAACTTTTCACGTGCTAGTGCTGACTGCGTTGACGTAGATTGTTTGCCACATTTCTGCTAACATTTGGCTTTGGAATGTCAGAATTGTAACTGCCGGTTGCAATTGGGCGCAGTTGCAGAATGGCCAGTGATTAAATATTTTAATTTATTTTCTTTGCATCTGAAGGAGAGACTTGCCTGAACGCTGTTAAAATTATGGGGAGAAGGTTTGCAGGTTTAATGAGTGAGTCGGGCTCGGGGTCTGGGGAGCTCTGGTCGGGGAGGACCCCACGTAGAAGCAGGAGGGTCGCGAAAGCTGCGTGTCCATTTCGGGTAGGAGCCGAGGGCGTGGAGGGGCTCGGGCGGTGCCGGAGGGTGGGGCCGGGGGCCGTGGCGAGGTCGGCGCTGGAGTGGGGCTGCGGATTGGTGGTCGCCCGTGGGGAGCCTGCCACGATCTCGAGCCGGAGAGATCTGGGCACCTCTGGTACCTGGGACCCAGGTTTGCAATGTGCTGTTGGCGGGTTTGCGATTGTGGTCACTGTGCGGGGCCGGGACCCCCGCGTTTTGCCTTCCCTCCACTCTGCTGTCACACACCTGTTAGGGCAGCATGTTTTGTAGGGGGAATCGCAAAGGCCGATAACTTGCTGAAGGCCAAGCAAGACTTTCTGAATCTTCCTTCCATGTATGGCACAAATAATCTGTGGGGTTTTTTTTAACTTTTTTTTTTTTTTTTTCTTTTTAAAGCTCCATATTCCAACGCTCGGGACATTTCATTTAGATTTTTGGAGTTAGATCAACAGCAGACTCAGTGTGGCTGTTCTGCGTGCTTTTCTCGCATGAACTCGTTGATCTTCACAACTGCTTCGCGGGGTCGCTTGTGCTCCCCGCTTGCACAGGCAGCTGAGGCCCAGGGGCTGGGTGGTTTGTCGAAGATCGCAGAGCGGGGACCGGGAAGCGGGTGCCGACCAGGCGGAGCGGCCCCGGAACCCCTGCCAGCGCGGTCAGGTGCTGCGGTGCTTCTCAAGGAAAGTCCCTTGAGAAGTCAGATTCCAAGGACACTCTAGAGAAGTTCCGTGACTTAAAAGGCGTTATCTGATTGACTTTGTGTTTTGGAGTGTAATTTTTCCATAATGGAATATTCTTAAATGGTCACGATGCTAAAAAGCAACAAAGGAAAACCCTTTAAGTGCCCCTTTGGGCAGTGAGATTTCCTTGTCCACATCAGCGGACTCTTCGGTGGTTCCATGTCTGTCCAACACTGAGGAGTCACAGGTGGTTTGCCGTGAACTGAGGTTGACAGATGGGCGCGGAGGCTGAGTCCGCTGTTTCCTGGCGAACGTTGCATGCAGATGCGCGGGTTTAACCTAACCGAGCTCTTAAGGACGCGTGGAGAGCGGCGTCATTAGATGATCTGTAAATATGGAAACATTGAACAGTTTTCTTCCCTGGTATTAATTCACTTAATTCACTGGGCATTTTCTGTGGAATCCTGCATCTCAGAATAGATAAATTATGGTATTTTAGAATGGAAAAATCCTGGTAAAACTCAGTTCCTTTCCCCCAAAGTGGCAACATTAGACCAGGGCTCTTGAACAGTTAGGAAACTTATAATTTACCTGTTTTATTTCTTGTTACCCTTGAACAGTTAGCAAATTGCTGAAAGTGATCTGTGCTTGTTTTGGGAGAACCACAATACCCATGATAAGGGAATGGGGTACGTCCATATGAGAATAAAAATTTCCTGTTCTCCAAATTGAAGAGAGAAGACTGACAGTTGCTTGACCCTGCTCCTAACCTTGAACATCAGGTGACTACGGAGCCTCTCTAAACTTGCCCAAACACAACCTCTTTTCAGTCTCCTCCCCCTGAGCCAGCGCAGCCTCTGGGCACCAGCCTACAAAATCAGCCGGTCCCCAGCTGCTGCGAGTCCACCGATCCCTGTCCTAGGATCAGTGGCACGTGCTGGGCGAGGCCAGACTTGGCGAGCCGGTCGCCTCCTTGGGATAGGGAGGGTAGCGGAGCTTCAGGGCAGAAATGAAAAGAAGTCTGGCTGAATGGGAAGCGTCTAACGAATTTCTAGCGGCCTAGTTCTGCCAGGAGGGCAGTCTGGGCTGGGAAGTAGCCTTGTACGCGCTTTTTATAAGAGAGCCATCGTGAGGTTCTTGACAGTTCCTCTGCTGGGCGACGCTTTGGAAGGTTGGAGCCCAATTCAGCGCATGCCATTGGGGATGACGTCATTCCTCCTTCCGAGTGCTGCAGCGCTGAAGGGTCCTTGCCAGGGCCGTCCGGCCCTTCGGTGTCTCGGGGCCACTGGAAGAGGAGGAGTTGTCGCGGGCCACGTGTTCAGTACAGACGCCAACGAAAACCGATGAGCCAAAGAAAAGGCTTTCAGTAAATTCACGATTCTGCGTTGGGCCGCATTTAGAGCCGGGGCCGCGCGTGGCCTGTGGTTGGTGGCCTGTCTCCTCCTGGGCCTCAGATACTTTTCACCTGGACAGCTTGTCTGAAAATTTACCCGTTCCACGCAGCCTCTCGAAAACTTGACCCTTCCTTACTGCCCACCAGGGTCCGTCCTCCTTACGTGACACCCTTGCCTGCTCCCCCCACCCCCAGCCCCATGAGGGTCCGGGCTGTCTTTTTGGCCGAATTTACCTTTTGCCAAACGTCCAGACTGCCCCTCTACCCCAATCATTTCAGCCCTTTCTCCGTGTCTCATTTTCTTGCTGTTTTATTTTACGCCTTTTGCTCATTTCATTACAAACACTGGCTGTGAATTATGCTCTGTGATAGGCCCAGCCCTGCAGATACAACGCCATTCCTTCCCTGCAGCGTAGTGGGGGGGGGGGATTGACGCGAACAGGCCATTGCAACGCAGTGAGGCGGGCGCTGTGAGAGACGCCCGAACCGGCCCCTCTCGGACCCCTGGGAGGGCGGGGCGGCTGACGGACCGGAAGCTGTCACTGGGGACCCTGGGTGGCCCTGCCCAGTCGCCCTCTCGTGTGAGTTGCAGTTTTTCTACTTACCTTCTCTACTAGTGGATTTCGTCAACCTTAAAAAGTTAGGGTTTTGATAATTAAAATCTGGCATTTGTTATCGTACCTAGTATTTCTTTAACTCAGATTCTACTGATTCTGTTTTTAGCCTTTAAAGTTTGCACATTTAAAAACTTTTTTTAACTAATTGCAGATTTACGGAAAGTTGCAAGTACAAAGAACATTCCGCCTGATTCATCTGAAAGTAGGTTACCAAACAAGATGCCACGTTCCCCCAAATACTGTCTCTTTCCTGTAAATGAGAACATTCTCCAACCTATCCAGAACAGGACCAATAACAGTTACAGTAAAAGGATCAAGATAAAATTGCATATCATACTAGTTACCTAGTTTCCTTCAATCTGGCACACTTAGTTTTTCCTCTCATGATCTTTTAAGTGTATAATTCATTGATTTTTAAAAACATAAATTCATAGTCGTACGGCCATCACCGCAGTCCAGTGACAAACCCTTTCCAGCGCTTCTGCCCCGACCCCAAACCCGCCCGTTTGCAGTCGGTACCGGCTCCTCCCGCCAGCTGCCAGCCTGCCTCTGCCTGCAGATTCGTCTTTCCTGCGTGTTTTCTGCCAGTGAAGTCACAGAATATGAGGATCTCTGCGTTCGCCTTCTTCCCTTAGCAGCGTGTTTCTGAGATTCATTCGTGTGACCCCGTGTCAGGCCTAGTGGCTTTTCATCGTCAAGCCGTGTTCTGTCGTAGGGACGCACCACGTGAGTTCAGCCCTTCACCCTTGGAGGGACTTGTGGACTGGTTACACATTTTGGCTGCTGTGAGAAGTGTTATGTTGTATGATCTGGGCACCGTGGACCATTTTAGGCTAGTTGGTGGTGGTTTTTTACATTGTCTCTTAATTTCAGGTTCTCTGCCAGACTTCTGTGAGTTACTCTTTTTTCCCTTGGTTATTACGTATGCTGTGGGGAGATGCTTGGAAATCTTGTAAATACCCCATTCCTCATCGAGCTTTCAGTTAATTACGGCACCACGGACTTAAGTTTATACTCCAGCGGGCTATGTTCTAGTTACCCTTGCGTGCCAACCTGCACCACCCCAAAATCCGGTGGAATAAACATTTCGTTTAAAAAAGCTCAGTACTTCTTTGGTTCAGGAACTCGGGCGGGAGTGGGGTAGCCGGTCGCTTCTGTTCCGCCACATCCAGGCCGCGGCCTGCGAGACCCAGAGGCTGGGGTGGGCGGGCCGGGCCCCCGTGGCGTCTGCCTTGCGCATCCAGTGGCGGGTGGGGACCGTCCATGCCCGGGCTCCAGGGGCTTGTTCAGCCTCCTTGCTCGTGGGGCCTGGGCTCCACGGGCGTCGGGCCCCAGAGACAGGTGGGGCTGTGGCGCCACGACGGCCTGGCCCCGAGGGCCATGTGGCAGTGACTCCGTGGGGCCGTGTTGGGGCGGCTGCCGTGGCGGGCGGTCCGGGTCCCAGGGGCGGGGGCTCAGGTGCCCTCACTTCTGGAAGGGGAGTCCAAGTCCTGTTCGCAGAGGAGCGGGAGGGGGCGTGGGACGGGAGGCCGGGTTGCGTTGTCTTCGGACAATCCAGTGCCACATGCTAACCAGCCAGTTACTATCATCATTTGTTGCCAAATTGTCCCCCGTTTGGCTTGTGGGGACTTCTTCAAGCTGGCTTCCTTTGAGTCCTCCTGATGCGTCTCACCATTCTTGGACCAGCTTCCTTAGTTTCCGGCACCAGGTGTTCTAGAAGCAACTGGGCTTTTCCATGTTCCAGCCCTCACAGTGGCCATTTTTCCAAGGAGCGCTGTTTCCTTGTGATAGAAAGTGGTGTTTAGAAGTTAGGATTTGGGCCCTAGGAGCGTTCACTGCTCCCGGGACGTGCAGCGCTGCTCGGGTGGAGCCGTGGGACGCACGTGCCGTTTATTTTCCGTGTGTGCGTGTATGTTAGAAGCGGTGAGGTCACACCTGTGCCGTCTTTTCCAGTCAGGTATCACAGGGTTTGTTTTAATGTTACGCTTTTCCATATGTATTAAAAACAGATTTATTATTGAGATGTAGTCTATCCACCGTACAGTTCGCCTATTTAAAGCGCACAGTTCACCTTCACTGTGTTTGCAGGTTTGTGCCGCCGTCACCACAGTTTCAGGACCTTGTCATTGTTCCAGAAACGCCTCCGCTCCCCTGACCCGTGTGGCTTGCGTTGGGTTGGGCATTGTCCTGCAAAGTGAAAGGTCGCCTGTTTGATTCCCCACCAGGGCACAGGCCTGGGTTATCGGCCGGGTCCATGGTGGGGGCGTGTGAGAGGCAGCCACGTGTGGATGTCTCCCCCTCTCTCTCTCTCTCTCCCTCCCTCCCCCTCTCTAAAAGTAGATGCATAAAATCCTAACAGGAGACTGGTCCTCCTCAGCCTCCCCCAGCCGTCCCCTCCCCCGCCCGGGGCCGCCTCTGCTGGGATGTGTCTGTACTGGGCGCGGCGTGTAGATGCCGTGAGACACCGCGTGGCCCTGTGCACCAGGCTCCCGCCCCTGAGCACCGTGTTCCCTGTGGCTCAGCCACACCAGAGCACGCGTTGGTGCTTCGTTTCTTTTGGGGGCCAGGTAAAGCTCCGTTGTGTGAATGCACTATGTTTTATTTATCCGTCCATCAGTTGATGGGTGTTTGGGTCATTTCTGTGTTTTGGCTGTTATGAATAATGCCACCGAATGTTCTTGCACAGGTTTTTGCTTGGGTGCACGTTACTTCTTTTTGGTGGAATTGCTGGCTTGTGGTGCCTCTGTTCAGTCTTTTGAGGAAAAGCCAGGCTGTCCTCTGGCTGTTCGGTTTTTCATTCCTGCCAGCGATGTGTCAGAGGTCGCTTTCCCGACATCTTTGCCAGCCCTCGTCCTGCTCTTTTTTCAAAGTCACAGCCTTCCTAGGAGCCGTAAAGCGGTATCGTGGCACTGTGTTCCCGTCGGCATTTCCATATGGCTGATGCTTTTGAGCATCTTTTCATGTACTTAACAGCCATTGGTGCGTTGTCTTTGGAGACGCAGGTATTTAGATCCTTTGCTCATTTTTAAGTTGAGTTACTAGTCATTTAATTATTGAGTTATCAGGGTGGTTTTTATACCCAGGGTGTACATTCCTTATCAGGATCCAATTTGCAGAAATTTCTCTCATTTTGTGTATTCCATTTTTGCTTTCTGCATGGTTTCCTTTGAAGCACAAAAGTTTTAAATTTTCAGGAAGTCCAACTTACCTGGTGTTTCTTTTGTTCTTGGTGCCTTTTGGTGTCATCTGAGAATTCATTGCCAAGTCTAAAGGTCATGAAGATTTATGCTTCTG
Organism: Pteronotus mesoamericanus; assembly: GCF_021234165.1. NCBI lineage: Eukaryota > Metazoa > Chordata > Mammalia > Chiroptera > Mormoopidae > Pteronotus > Pteronotus mesoamericanus. Next base: position 44,555,669 of record NW_026555247.1, read on the forward strand.
TGTTTTCAGAGAGTTTTAAAGTTTGATCCCTTGCGTGGGAGGTGTAGAATCTATTTTGAGTTGATTTTTGTGTATGGTGTAGAAAAAGAATGAGACTTCCTCCTTTTGCCTGTGGGTAACGAGCCGACCCAGCATGATTTGTTGACAATTACTCTCTCCTTCGTGTTTTACCAACCCTGTTACTTATTACTGTTTTGTTTTCTTCCCTTTCCAAGGAAAATTTCAAAAATGTTTCAGATTCCTGTGGAAAATCTTGACAACATCAGGAAGGTACGAAAAAAGGTGAAAGGCATTCTTGTGGACATTGGGCTTGACAGCTGCAAGGAGCTGCTGAAGGTAAGAGGGCGTCAGCAACGGGGGGAGGGGGCCGCCGGGGACCCTGGAGGTGCTGGTCCCCGGGGCGGCCCCTGCAGCTGAGAACCGACCTCGGGGTGTTTGCAGAGCGGGGAGGCTCCTCGGAGTGGGGATTGCTGACAGCTGACGTGCCTGTCTGGGGCATCTTATTTATGTCTTTCTGAGTAAATCGAGCTATTTTAAGCTCTTCAAGTTTCTAAAGGGACTTTTATGAGGGTATTTTTATAGTCAGTTTTAAAATACTGCTGACCCTTGAGCACCAGGGGGCCACGCTGCACGGGCCCCCTGTGCCTAGCTTTCCAGCCACCGTACAGCCGGCCCTCCGTGCGCCTGGGTCTTGCGTCTGGGTTCCGCCAACAGATACGAGCTGGCGATTCTGGCCCCGGCGGGTGCGGCTCAGTGGACGGAGCACCAGCCTGCGAGCCAAAGGCCCGCTGGTTCGATTCCCAGTCGGGGCCCAGGCCCGGGTTGCAGCCCAGGTCCCCAGCAGGGGGCGTGCGAGGGGCAACCACACAGGGATGTTTCTCTCTCTCTCCCCGCCCCTTCCGCTCTCTGAAAATAAATGGATAAAATCTTAAAAAAGAAAAAACAGTATTTCTGACCCATGGCTAGGAATTGCGGGTTCAGGGGGCTGGCTGTGTACACCGATCGAGGCCATTCCATGGAGGGGACGTGAGCGTCCCCAGACCCTGGTATTCGCAGGGGTTCCTGGAACCGATCCCCTGTAGATGCCCAGGGACAACTACACTTTTGGGGAGTTGAAATTACATGGGGATTTCAGCTGTGGGCAGAGGGCTGGGGTCCAGGGTCGGGACCCCTCACCCCCGTGTTGTTCAGGGGTTAACTGTGTATTTGTTTTTGATCTTTGAAGGAAATGTGTTGAATTATTTATTATTTTAGCAGAAGACCCTATCTTAATTTTCAGGTATTGTTAACATAATCAATAAATGGGATGCACACATATGATAGGGTGTTGGTTTTTCTGATTTGTGAATTTAATACATTCATTCTTATAAAAGTTTAAAAATTAAGGTCACAGTTGCACTATTGATAAGTTGTATTCAGTGAAAATTTTATATTCTTGAGACTACATGACAGGCGTATTTAGTAAAGAAGTAATTGTTCTGAGGTATGTTGTGTAACCTTATAGCCATTGATAATTCTATGCATGTTTTATTCATAACTATCAAAATAGTTATGAAATGTCTGCTTTGATTTTTTTAAACTTGTGAAGAATTTGATTCAAAGTGTCTTGACCTGGGAAGAGTTCAGTTTTTTAATTTTCAAATCTCAGACTTGAAACCAGATTGATTGCACTTAAGAAAAGGCAGCCTGATACCGACAGATGAGTAATTCCCGGGACTCCCGTCCACGGTCAGCAGGCGGACGGGTGAGGGTTTCCAAAGGCCCCCCGAGCGCTCTTCCCGCTCAGGTGCAGCCTCCCGGCTCTGCTCCGTCCCCGCTGTGGCTCCCGGGCCCTGAGGCGCCCGGTCCCCCCTGTCCCCACACCTGAGTGCGGGGAGGCGCGGGCCTCGCTGTTTTGTCAGCTCCACTACCTGTGGTCAGAACTGGGGCTGGCACGTAGACGCTTAACAAATGTGTATATATATTTTTTCACCAAAACTTTTAAATGAATCAGTGAAGGAAACTACTGTTAGTAACAGACTGTCTGAAAGTCTTTTGGGAAATAAAGATACTGAAGTAGAAGCTCTTAGGCAGACACGGTTTCTCAGGAGCAATATTGCAAGAAGACAGCTCCTGGAGTTCTTTGCAGCTCTGTCTGTAAGTCATATTTTATGACCGTCATGAGGAAGAAAGCAGGCTAATTATATTTGGATGCAAGATTGAGAAGGTGGATAGTAGACACAGTCCGTTAATAATAGAAATAGTGGATTTAATATTTACAGAGTGTAAGAACAAGCTAAGAACGCAAGTGTATGTGTGTAGACTGAGGAAATTTCAACTGATAATAAATGGGAAGCTCCTAGAATGTGCCGTGCATGTGGCAGATACTGGAAAGGTTACCCCAGAAGGTATAATAGTGCCCTTCAGTAAACAGACTGAGAATATTGTTGAATTATTTGGGGATAAAGAGATGCCTTTTATTTCAGTCCTGGCTGTTAGAAAATGGTGTGACCTTGGGCAGCTCGGTCCCTCTTTGGGCCTCAGTGTCTTCACTAGGACAGTGAAGGGCTAGAGGGACGCAGTCAGACCCCCGCCCCCCCGGCCCCCCAGTAGACCCCGCAGCAGGATCGCGTCCGACTGGGAGGCTCCCGGAGACCTGAGGGAGGAGGCGGGATTGGAGCTGCTTCAAAGAACCGGCCTCCCAGGGCAGGAGCCTCCACCGGGAAGAGGGAGACAGGGTGTTCCAGGGACACAGGGCAGAGACACACATCCCAGGTGACGAGCTTCTGTCACACCAGAAGTAGCGAAGTAAGGTGTTTTCTTTAATTGTTCCTTTCGGAAATAATTGAAGCTTACAGAAAAGTTACAGTAGTGAAATAGTACAAGGGGACACACACTGCACTTCACCTGGATTTAACACTTGTTGACATTTAAGCCCGTTTGCTTCAACATCTCATTCTTTGGCCTCTGCTGTGTGTGTCTGCTTGTGTGTGTGGTATTTTCCCGGAGCCACTTGAGAGTCAGCTGCACATCCCATGGCCCTTCCTACCCAGATGCTTCACACGTGTTTTCTAAGAACCGGGGCAGACGCCCACCCCGGCCGGGTCGCTCAGCTGGTTACAGACTCGTCCGGATCGGCCGAGGTTGCGGGTTCCAGTCCCCGGTCGGGGCACATGTGGGAGTCAACCCGTGCCCCAGCTGATGCAGACTGACGACTTCCTCTCTCCCCGCCTCTCTGTCTAAAAGGCAATAATTAGGACTTTTTAAAAAATCGAATAGTCTCTCATCACAGGACGATCGCCAGCCTTGGCAAAGCCAGCGCCGCTGAGGTGCGTGTGCCGGGGCTCAGCCCGCGCTGCGCTCTGTCCTCCATGAGGGGCAGGCCCGGCCAGGACCAGGTGTTGCCTGTCGTTGTCGTGTCTCTTCAGTCCCGTTAATGTGAGCTCAGGTTTAATTTTAATTTTTTTTTTAAGATTTTATTTATTTTCAGAGAGAGAAGGGAGCGAGAAAGAGAGGTGGGGGAGAGATCGACATGAGGGAGAAACAGGACCAAACCCGCAACCCAGGCCTGTGCCCCAACTGGGATTCGAACTGGTGACCCTTTGCAGGTGCACTCAGCCAGCTGAGCCACACCAGTCAGGGCAGACCTGAGTTTTTAAATGAAATTCTGTTACAAAATCGGTTTGCTTTTATTTTTCAATGAGACATCAGTAACAACTTAAATGGGAATTTCTGTCTTGGAGCCCTTTTTTGGACATTGGATAGAACTGGATAGCCTTCGTGCCCTGGGCTTCCTTGGTCGGCCCGTGCGCCTGCGTCGGAAGTGCCTCAGCCCTAGACCGACGGGGCGGAGTCGAGGCCCGAGCGGCTCGCGCACACTAGGTTCGTTAGACGGACTGTCGGGTGAAATGTTATGAATGCTTTTGGGGGAAATTTCTTGTTTTTGGTAATTTGTAGTTGGTTGTATATTTATGAAATTTAAAACATTCAGGCAATGGAGAAGCTTATTGTAGAACAGGTAGAAATTGCTGTACACATGGAAATGCGGTGCAGCGAGGACGGCTCAGCTGTAAGCTGCTACCCCAAAATACCCATCGCTAATACGGTTGTACATCGTCTAGATCTTTTCAACTGGGACACGGTCAATCTAGGTCGTATGAGCTTGGTTTTTTGTCTTTTCGCTGAATCTCATGGTAAGAGCTTTTTCAGTGTCAAACGCGTTATCCTTGATCTGCCACCGCATTTGGGCGCCTTGTTTTCAAGCCACAGAAACCCGCACTGACCGGCCAAGGCCAAAGCAGAAGGGGGTCGTTGGAAGTCGCCCGCTCGGGGGAGCCAGCGCTGCAGAGGGGGCGCCCGCCCGCCGGCCGCTCCACGGGCCGTGTCTCTCTCGTTTCGGTCGTGAGTGGCTTTGGGTCATGTGGTGGTGGCGTCAGTGTGTAGGGCTTCCACCTGCCTGGTTGAATTTATACTGAGGCGCATTGTTTACTTTTGATGGCATTGAAAATGGAATTGTTCATCTCATTTTCAGATCATTTGTTGCAGGTTTGTAGAAACACAACTGACTTGTGTGTGTTGATTTTTAACCTGCAGGTCTACTGACCTTACTTCTGGTAGGGTTTTTGTGTTTTGTTTTTTTTTCTTGGTGGATTTTTGGGCATTTTCTGTAGATAGACTCAAGTCATTTGTGAATAGAAGTAGTTTTCCTTTTTCTCTTTCACCTCGAATGCCTTTTCTTTCTCTGCCCTGAGGGCTCCGTCTAGACCACGAGCGCAGTACTGCCGGGACCGAGCGAGGTGAAAGCCAGCATCCTGGTCTTGTTCCTGAGCGTCGCGGGGGAGCCCTGCAGCCCCTCCCCGGCCAGCGAGATGGCTTTCGGAGACCCCTGTGTCATGCTGAGCGAGCTCCCGAATGCGCTTTGTCCTGGGGGGGGGGGGGAGTGTCAGACGCTGTCTCTGTGTCAGTTAAGATGACCGTGCGGAGGCCGTCTTCCTCCTCGTCTGGCGACGTGTGGCCTGTCACATCGATTGATGTTTTCACGCTGAACACTCCTCCCTTGTGTTTTTGGCCCCACGTATATTAAAAAGATTAAACCCACTTGAATATAGGGTTTAATCTTTTTAATATACTGTAGGGTTTTATTTGCTAGTATTTTGGTGAGGATTTTTCATCTTTATTTGTAAGGAATATTTGTAATTTTCTTGTCTTGCCATGTTAGTATTTGGCTCTGGTATCAGGGTCCTGGACTTTTTATTGTTTGACATTTTTGATGGCTGTTGTACTCTCTACTCGTTGTATGTCTTTTGATATTTTCTATTTCGTCTTGAATTGGTTTAGGTCGTCTGTGTGTTCCTAGGACTCTTTCCGTTTCGTTTGCTTTGTCTCGTGTGTGCGCGGACGTTGGCGGTGTTCGCTCTCGTCTCCCCTCCCCTCCTGTGAGCTCGGCTGTGATGCCCTCGCTGTTGCTTCTGGTTTGATTGGTTTTCATCTTCTCTCTTTTTTTCTGTAAGTGTAGTTAAACATTTGTAAATTTTATTACTTTTTTTCAAATAAGCAAAATTTGGTTTCTTTGATTTTACTTTATCTTTGCTCAGTTCCCACGTCACTTCAATTTTAACGTGCAGCCGGAGGTTGAGGCCCCTTCTCTAAGTTTGTACAGTGCAGGTCAGCTTTGAACACCAAGAAGCGGAGAAATGGGTCACATGAGCTCCTGCTGAATTATATTTTAATGCTATAAAACAGTTATGTGAAATGTATTGGCTCTTAATATGTTTTCAATTACATCCGTCATTTTACTTAGATTTCCCCGGATAAACGTGACGAGAGGTTTCTTTCCAGAGCTGCTGCCAGGAGAGCCCTTGGCCTGTGTGAGGGTGTCAGACCCACGGCGGGTCAGCCCCGGCCCCGCTGCTGCGCGGTCAGCTTGGAAAGGACTGCTTTTCACTCACTCGAAGGCAGAGGGAACCGGTGCTGGGCTGTAGTAAACAACACAGATGGAATCGCTGGAAAAGTGGGAGAGACATTGGGTGTTCTTTCTGTAGATGGTGTGTCTTTATATTTAAAGTGAGAATTTGGTAGACAGCATATAGCCGAGCCTTGTTTTTAGACCCAGTGTGATAGTCTGTGTCTCTGAATGTGGGTGCTTCGACCAGGCGTAGACCAGCTGGGCTCGGAGTGTGGGCCCAACCTGGCTGTGTCCTCACTGGCCTCTGCCGAGCTGCATCCGGCCTGGGGCCGCTCCGTGGGGGTGGGGCCGGGCTGGGGCTGCGGCCTAGCCCAAGCCAGCCCTGCTGGGGCGCCTCCTGGCCTGTTCCCGCGGTGCTTGCTGGCAGGGTGGGGCTCAAGTCTCCCGCCTTGCTGTGTGTTTTTACTGTCTCATCTGCTATTTGTTCCCTTTTTCCCCCCCGCTTTCTTTTGGATTGAGTATTTTTTACAATCCCATTTTCACCTCCGTATTGGCGTGAGAGCTCTGTGCCGTGGCCGACCTCTGGCGGCGTGGTGCCCGCCACCCGTGGGGTGCGAGAGCCCCTGCAGCCGCGTCGTGCTGAACCTCAGGGTGCGTGCTCGCCGCTGTGAGTCCTTGTCACGACGGGCGCTTCCCTCTGGTCCTGAGCGGCCTGGGCAGCCGCACTGTCCCCCGCTGTGTTCAGGGCCTGAGGTTCCGTCAGCCGTCTTCTGCTGGCCGAGCTAGCGTTTTTGGATGTATTAAAAGACCTCGAGTTATTGTAAAAACAGTCATATAAACTGTGAAAGAGAAGCTACTGCCCATTATTTCTTTAGAAAATAAAAATTTAAAAGCCACATTTCCGCCATGACCGACCCTGCTGTTGAGCCTTGTCTCTGCGGCCGACACGCGGTGAGCGCACACAGATCGCACGCGGCTGCCGCTTCACTTTCTTACCTTCCTCTTTCTGTGTCATTGAGAGTCTGTCTTACCAGTTACCCAGCTTATATTCTGATGTCTCCAATTTTCCTTGAATAGTTTTTACACTTGATGGGTTGAACCGGAGCTCGTCTGGGCCAGGCCGCACCTGGTCGCTGGGCTCTCGGTGGCACCTCCCCTTCCGTGCCCTGGCCCGCGGGGCCTGCGCCTGGCGTCCGCGGCGCACTCCGGAGCCCGGTAGCCCTCACCGCCGACGGGGGCGGCGCGCGTGGTTTCTCTCTCCTAGAAACTCTTCGTGGGACCTGCTATCTGTGTATTTCTTACAGAACTAATTTTAACTGGGATTCTTTCAGCCTTTTCCTCAGGTCTCGTACGTCCTGAGCGCCTGCCACAATCTGCTGGTGGCTGCAGTTTCATTAACTCTCCCCGTGTAGTTTCCTTATGTGCCAAGGAATCCCATCAGGTTCTAAGTAAATATTTCTTTATCTGCTGAAATTCCGTAATGATTTCTCTACTTTTTTTCTTTGTTAAAAAGGACCTTAAAGGCTTTGATCCAGGAGAGAAGTACTTTTATAACACATCATGGGGAGATATTTCTCTATGGGAACCTTCTGGAAAGAAAGCGGTATGTATTTTTGCATTTGATTTTCATGTTTCCTCAAAAGTTGGGCATAAGGGTTGGGTCAGCTCGGAGGGGCGTTGCCTGTGCCGGGTGCTAGTGGCGGCTCGGGCGGGGGTGGGGGCGCGTGGTGGCCGACCCACCGTGGCTCCTCCTTGTAGTTTTAAACCATGACTTTCAAAGAGCAGAAGCTTTCTTACTTTGATCAAGTTTAGTTTGTTATTTTCTCCTTTTATGGATCACATTTAAGACATTTTCTGCCAACCCAGGGATCTGGCCCACACCAGCAGATGATAACATGCAGTTGTTGGTGAGTTCTGTTGGCTTTTTCATTGAGTGTAATTTTGGATGAGTATCTTGTTTTTCAGTACAGTATTTCATTGATGTAAGACAGTATTTTTTAATGAACTTCACTTAGACTGTGCACCACTGAGCCATTAGTTGTAAGGTATTTCAGATTTCAGAGACACTGAAGTTGAAAAAGAAGCCTCAGAGTCTGAGAAGTGGGGGTCTGAGTGTGTGGCTGGCCGTTGGCCTGGGTTCGTGACGGCCCCTCCCAGAAATGCCAGGGCCGGGGGCTCCCACTGCAGAGGGGCGCGGCGTGTCGCTGAACGTGTCTGGGTGACCTCTGTGGCCCGTGTCCCGAGGCGGCCGAGTGCCAGAGCAGGAGCGAGTCAGGGCGACGGCCCCAGGCCGGGCGCTGTGTGTGGTGCGCGGGAGCCTCGGCGGGGGCGCGCAGGCCGGGAGGGGCGGGGCCTTGGGGGCTGCGCCCCGTCTGTCCAGGCCGCGCCCGGGGCTGCAGACTCACGCGGCCCGAGGGCCTGCCCCGCTCAGCCTCGCTGCTCTGCTGGCCGGGGGGCGTGAGTGTCCGTCCCTGTGCCCGAGCTCGTCGAATTCCCCCACGTGTGCCTCCGAGAGAAATGCCGCGCTTATGGGCGAGTCTTCAGCGGCCTGAGACCCCGCTGAGGGTCGGCGGAGGTGTCGGGGGCACAGCGGCCGGCGGTTCATCGGGCGCTCACACCTGCCGGGCACTGCTGCCCCAGGACTCGCAACGGGAGGGATGATGGGTTTCACAGTTCACAAGCGAGTCCATCTGTGGTGGGTTCTGGGTGTTTTAGAACGCGGAGTAAAAACATCGGGGAGTAGGGTGAGGAGGGGAGAAGGCAACTGTATGTTTGCAGAGAACTGAGTTTATTTTCATTGATGCAGTTGATTTGAAGTACAGGACGAAGGAATGAGATGTGTGGTTTTAGTGGGTGGTTTGGAAATGGGTCACTGTATGTGTGTTGTGTGTTTGTAGGGACTACCAGCCAAGAAGAGTTGCTCAATTTTTAAATGTTTTGAGAAAGAAAAAATGGGAAAGAATACTGTTTTGTGACGTGAAGACGATAAGAACTTTGAACGAGCGTCTGTAGTTTCACTGGCACGAAGCCGTGCGCACGGGTGTTCATGTGATTCGTTCACCCACTTGTCTCCGCAGGCCGTGCAGCGCTTGCTGCGGGGGTGGCCGTGCGGCCCGAAAGGCCTGACACCTTGACCCTCTGGCCCTTTAAGGAAAGCTAGCCCGGCCTAAAGCCACATGGGTCTCAGAGGGGGGACAGTTCTCTAGCCCATGAGAAGAAGAAAGTCACGTGCTTGTGAACTGTGTGCAGTGCAGCTAGCGCCTCATAACTGTATTAACAGGTGCCGACTTTTTCTTTTAACAGAGATACCGAACAAAGCCATACTGTTGTGGCCTCTGTAAATATTCTACAAAAGTGCTGGCTTCGTTCAAAAATCATTTACATCGCCACCATGAAGATGAAATTGACCAAGAGCTGGTGATCCCTTGCCCGAACTGTGTGTTTTCCTCTCAGCCCAAAGTGGTGGGACGGCACTTCAGGATGTTCCACGCGCCGGTTCGGAAAGTGCAGAGCTACACGGTGAACATCCTGGGCGAGGCGAAGCCGTCCAGGAGCGACGTCATCAGCTTCACGTGTCTGAAGTGCAACTTCTCCAACACCCTGTACTACAGCATGAAGAAGCACGTGCTGGTCGCCCACTTCCACCACCTGATCGGCTCCTACTTTGGCCTGCGAACGGAGGAAGCGGGCGAGCGACCCAGAACCGATGACCCCCCTTCTGTGGAGAAGCCGCCGCCCGCTGACAAGTATTTCTGTAAAAAATGCAGCGCCAATGCCAGCAGCCAGGATGCATTGATGTATCATATTTTGACATCGGATATACACCGGGATTTGGAGAACAAGCTCAGGTCCGTGATTTCAGAGCACATCAAGAAGACTGGACCTCTGAAGCAGATGCACATCGCCCCCAAGCCAGCTGCACACCTGGCCGTCCCACCGAGCAGCCCCGCCCCCGGCGTCCCCGCTGCCTCCCCTTGCTTTCGTCTCGCCTTGCCGCCAAGCAGTCAGGGCCAGGCCGTCGTCCAGCCCGGTCAGGGCGCGGTCCAGCCGGTGGCGGTGACCTCAGGCGCCTCCGGAAGCCTCACCCACTCTCCGCCCTCTGCTGCCCAGTCCCACGTAACTCTGGTCTCCAGTCCCCTGCCCGGGGGCCAGAGCGGTCTCACTCTGCCCCCCGCGGCGCCGCAGCCTGTCTTCCTGTCTCCTGGAGCCCCGCTTCCCCAGCCGGCAAACCCTCCCGTGTTGCCCCTGAGTCGGCCGGCGGGGCCTGTGAGCAAGTCTGTGGGAACGGGCGTCCTCCCCGTGAGCCAGCCCACCCGCCCCGGGGTCCTTCCCCTCAACCGGCCTGGGGGGCCTGGGGGGCCTGCGGGCCGCCCCGTCGGGTCCGGGGTTCTTGCGGTGAGCAGACCCGTCGCGCCCGCCGTCCTGCCGGTCAGCCCCTCGGTCACGCCCGGCGTCCTCCAGGCGGTCTCACCGGGGGTCATTTCCGTGAGCCGGACGGTCCCGTCGGGTGTCCTCCCTGCCGGCCAGATGACCCCTGCCGGGGTCATCCCTTCAGGACAGACGGCGACTTCGGGGGTTCTCCCTGCTGGCCAGGTGGTCCAGTCGGGGGTTCTCCCCGTCGGCCAGACTGCCCCGGCAGGGGTTCTTCCCCCTGGGCTGACGGTCCCGCCGCGGCCGCTCCCCCCTGGCCAGACGGTCCCGCTGCGGGTTCTCCCTGCGGGCCAGGCGGTGCCCCCCGGGCTCCTCCCTCCCGGCCAGACGGTCTCGCCCAGCCTCCTCCCTGGGGGCCAGGGCGTGAACCCCAGCGTGCTGCGTCTCAGTCAGCCGGTCGTGTCGGGGGTTCTTCCGATGAGCCAGCCGGGGAGGCCGGGTGTCCTGCAGCTCAATCAGGCTGTGACCACCAGTGTCCTGCCCGCAAGTCAACCGGTGAGACCTGGTGCTTCCCAGAACACCACCTTTCTGACGTCAGGCTCCATTCTCCGGCAGCTGATACCTACAGGGAAGCAGGTGAACGGGATTCCCACCTACACACTTGCCCCAGTGTCCGTCACGTTGCCTGTGCCGCCTGCAGGCGTTGCAGGTGTCACCCCGCCCCAGGTGCCCATCCAGCTCCTGCAGTCGGGCGCGGCCGCCCAGATGGCCGGCCCCGTGGCCGGCGTGCCCTCCCCGCCGGTGGTGGTGAACGCGGCTCCGAGCGTGTTCCTGCAGCCCTCCTCCCCGGTGGCAGAGGCGAGCCCGGGGCTCAAACAGGCGAAGCAGTGGAAAACCTGTCCAGTGTGCAACGAGCTCTTCCCTTCCAACGTCTACCAGGTCCACATGGAAGTGGCTCATAAGCACAGCGAGTCCAAAGCTGTTGAAAAACTGGAGCCGGAAAAGCTGGCAGCATGTGCGCCGTTTCTGAAGTGGATGAGGGAGAAGACGGTTCGGTGCCTCTCCTGCAAGTGCCTGGTCTCGGAGGAGGAGCTCATGCACCACCTGCTGATGCACGGCCTGGGCTGCCTGTTCTGTCCACGCACTTTCCATGACATCCGGGGCCTCTCGGAGCACAGCAGGACCACGCACCTGGGGAAGAAGAAGTTACCTGTGGATTACAGTAACAAAGGCTTCCAGCTGGACATCGATGCCAACGGCAACCTGCTGTTCCCCCACCTTGACTTCATCACCACGCTGCCAAAGGAGGAGCTGGGGGAGCGGGAAGTCTACCTGGCGATACTGGCCGGCATACACTCCAAGTCGCTCGTGCCCGTGTACGTCAAGGTGAGGCCGCAGGCCGGGGGCCCGCCTGGGGGCCCCAGCCGGCAGGCGCTGACCTGCCCTTTCTGCTTTGGCACCTTTCTGACAACCGAGGCGTATGAGCTGCATTTGAAGGACAGGCACCACATCACCCCGACAGTGCACACGATTCTGAAATCTCCCGCTTTCAAGTGCATCCACTGCTGCGGGGTTTACACTGGAAACATGACCCTGGCGGCCATCGCCATCCACCTGCTGCGCTGCAGGAGTGCCCCGAAGGACAGCAGCTCGGACCTGCAGGGGCAGCCGGGCTTCATCGAGAACGGCGAGCTGCTGCTGGTCAACGGCGAGGTTGTGCACGACGCCAGCTTCCCCGTGAAAAGGAAGCTGCCGGACGGCCACGCGGGGGCCGAAGACCAGCGGGAAGGGGAGCCGCGGCCTCCGGTCATAAACACGGAAGCGGCCCCGGCTCCGGAGAAGGTAACGAGTGTCGTGCCTTTTAAACGACAGAGGAACGAGAGCAGGACGGAGGGACCGCTGGTGGTTAACGACGACGCGCTTCAGATTTTAGCGTTAAATCCCAAGAAGTACGAAGACCGTTCTTATGAAGAGAAGAAGCAATTTCTTAAGGATTATTTCCACAAGAGACCATATCCTAGTAAAAAGGAAATAGAGCTGCTATCCTCACTCTTGTGGGTGTGGAAAATTGATGTGGCTTCATTTTTTGGGAAAAGAAGGTATATTTGCATGAAAGCAATAAAAAGTCACAAGCCTTCTGTCCTTTTGGGCTTTGACATGTCTGAACTTAAAAACGTTAAACACAGGTTGAACTTTGAGTATGTACCACAAAACTTGTAAGAAAGAAATTAGGAAAGTAGTAGTTTTTACAATTGAGATTTTTTTAAAATGTTATTTTCTTCACTGTATGTTGAACTAATCAATTTCAGTGGTCTTTATGCTGCTCTTTAGATGTATTTCAGGTGCTGAGCAAGACTTCCATATGAAGACGTGATAGTTCATTCAAAGTTACTATTCGCTGCATTTGGATTTTGTTAGTTATTTTTAGTTTTTTTTCCTCTGTCAAGTAAATTAAATATTTCGATGTTTCATGCACGCCTTGCTTTCCCAGTAGTGTCAGGATTGTACGATAAAAATTGAAATCTACGTTTCTTTTTTCATTTAAGGAAATTTCAGCTTGTCTCAGAATTCTTAATTAACTGCAAATTAACGCTTTGGTCTCCCTCAGCTTCACATGTAGCTGCAAGTGATGCAGTGGACGTTCAGCGATGTGAGCGCAGACCCTGTGACGTGTGCGGCTCCCACAGGCGCACGGCATCCACTCTGCTGATTACTTCCTTGTGAGATACTTGCTTATTGGGTTATAATTTTCATTTACTTTATTTCAGGCTTGTCCCAGCCATTTTTCATCGTAACTCATAGAAAATCCAGTGTTTTCATTCGTTAAAAAATACCTGAACTCTGGTATTTTAGCTCATAAGTCAAGAGTTATTTTACAAAAAAAAGTAATTCTGTAGGTACAGAAATACTTTTCAGTGTAGACTATCCCTCTTTTTGATATGGTGATAAGTCATGTTTCCATTCAAAGGTGGGACAATAAATCTTTAGTGCCTTTAGAGTGAACACTGAAAATACACAAACCCTTCTACTAACCTAGCTGTTAAACCATGAAAGGGAGGACAAGGACCAAGTTACTCAGGAATAAAATTTTTACCCCTGAGTGGATACTGAAGTGGAAAGGTAGGTTTTCAGGGGCGAGGGGAAGCCAGCAGACCAAGAGCTGAGTCCCGTGGTTGGGGCGTGTGTTTTTGACAGTCCCTAGGAGTCGGCCTGTCTCTCCAGGGGAAACGGGCATCCCGTGGCCTGGCGTCTGGCTGGTGGGGCGGGCGTCGCTAAGGAGCTCCACTGCGTCGGCGTTCCCTGGACAGTTACACCTCGGGGGTGTTTACCTAACGCTGCCGCACAGGGGAGCTTCAAGCGCCAGAACCGGGCATGGAGACCGGCCAGGTCAGACCGTAAGTCGTGTTTGTGGCTGGCAACACGCAGCAGAGGCACCTGTCCAGTGTGTTCAGAGGGTACGAGTCTGGGAGATACTGTTACTATATGGATTTAAAATACAATACTTGCATGTAATTGCTATAGTGTGCATTTCTCGAGGCAGTTGTGAAACTGGTGGTGATTATTGGTGTACTCTTGTAAATTCAAAAGAGCTTGTTGAAGTTTATTTTTTTTTTACCTGTTGTTTTCAGAGTGTCTATTTTGAATTAAAATTTGTTATACCACTGCAAATGGAATTGTTTACTTCTTTTAATTGTTAAACTGTCACTGTGAGTCACAGGAGAAACCTCAGCATGGAACTAGGTACCACGTTTATATAAAAAAAAGGAAAACCTGACTTGTGATGGTGAACATAAGCCGGCACAACCCCAGAGGGCTGGTCCGTTACAGGGGTCCCGAGGCAGGTGTAGCTCGACGTGCCGGACGTGCCTGGGCCTCGTGGCCGCCGCGCCGCCACGGAGGGGCCGGGTTTGGGGGCGCCGGCAGGGCAGGTGGTGGCCTCGTGGTGCAGCCCACCTTTCGGTGGGCGTGTCTCAGGGTTTCTGTTGGCATTTCAGCCCCGACAATGCGTCGGGGTGACTGTCCTGTCCCTGCCTCTGCCTCCCCCTCTGCCCTGTCCTGACAACTGAAAATGCCGTTTCCAAGCGCCCCCGGGGGCGGAGTCAGCCTTGGCGAGAGCTGGGGGCAGAGGGGTGCTGCCTTGGAACTGCGCTTCAGCTGCGGTTCAGCGTTGGGGGCTGAGTCCCACGTCGTGCTGGGTGCTGGCTGTGAAACAAGTTTTTTTAAGCTCCAAAAGTTAGGCAAAGTGTGATAGAAGCCAAGCTTCCAGAAGCGCCTGTGGGAGTTCCTGCGAATGTGGAAAAATGAGTGTACGAGGGCGGGCAGAAGTCGGTTCACAGTTGGAATAGGCGAGGGCGTGCGCGGTAGGGTGAGTGCAACAGCTTTGCCAGCCGAGGAGTGTCAACTGTAAACCCCCTTTTTCCCACCGCGTATTTCTCAGTGGAAAATGAGAACTACAGAGTAATGGGCGGTGGTGGGAAAATGGTCTTAAAAGATGATTAGAAACTGGGAAGGGAAGGAGAGTTTTGATGGTTACAAGAAATTGTGTACTTTAAAATATTTACCTGTGTAGCCTCAGCCTTTACAATACATATTTGAAGTCTTCAGTTAACACGCAGCCCCTCTGAGCGGAGTGGCATGTACTTGATGTTTTTAATTAATGAAAACCACATCAGTTCCCTTGTTACCACTGAATAAGTGAGCGGCCCCGACAAAACCAGCCTGACTCCCGCGAGGCTGCGGGGGCCGCGGGGCACCAAGGAGGCACGGGGCGCACCCGCAGCCCGGGCTCCAGAGTTGGACGGGATGAGCGGCCTGAGCCTGGGGCTGACAGACCAGGCTGGGGTCCTGGGCCGGGGAAAGCCTGCCAGGCCACCCTCCCTCGTCCACCACCTCCATCCGTGGGCGCAACTAAAGCAGCCCGCCAATGGAGAAGCCCCCAGAAGAGGCGCGCCTGTCTGCCAGCCAGTGACGGAAACGCAGGCCCTGCCTGGCTGCTGTGTCACCGCGTGGGCTCCAGCCACGGCCCGATGTCGGCGTTTTGGGCACAGAGGTGCCTCAGGGAGATGCTGGGCCTCGCAGCTGCCACTCATCAAAGACCTGCCACGTACCCGTGGCGCTGGGCACCGAACTCCGAGTCCACGTGCCTCCCGCTCCTGACAGGCTCCGACCTCGGGCTCGGACGCATCCTCCTGGCCGTAGTGGACAGTCGCGAGACGTCCTTCCAAAGGCAGTGACCGGCCAGGCCCACAGTGGCTGGATGTCGTCTGGGGCAGCTCTGCACGGCCTCGGTCCCGCCAGCAGGTCCCGCTGTGGCCCAGTGGGGCGCCCACCCTTCCCTTTGTGCACGGCCCCCACCAACCCACGATCGACGGGCGCTGCACCGAACAAAGCAGCATGGCCCTGTCTCGGAAAGAAAAACAGCCCCCAAACGCTGACCTTTCCACGTTAGGGCTTAGGCAGGCCTTCCTAGTAAGTAAGAAACATTTATCAACCGTTGCGAGGAAGTAGGCCGAACGCTTTACGCGTAGTGGTAAGGCCACACGCAGGGCCGCCTGCGGTCTCCCCACCACGTGCGCAGTGTGTCCCATTTCACACGCAGACGCCGAGGCAGCGTTTGCCCAGCCAGGGGCCGGCGGGAGGTGGGGGGCTGGGGCGATAACGGGGCCTGGCTTAATCGGTGAGGTGGGGCCTCTGCTTGGGTGTCACCCACTGAAACTCCGCCGTCCTGCGGCATAGGTGGTATTTCACCTGCACCGTGCAGGTGAAGAAACGGATTCAAAGGTCAGGTGACTGTCCCAGTTTGCTCAGGACTTGGCGTTTTCAGGGCTTTCAGTGCCCACACTGGAAGCATCCGGGCGAGCAGGGGCGGGTTGGTACCCTTCACAAAGGTCTGTTTACTCCCCGAAGTGACATGTCACTAGATGCAATACTGTGTCTAATACTCTACTGTCTAGGCTTGGACGTAGCTCTTCAGTGTTGCGATATGTAGGGACATCCGATCCAACGTGCCCTTTCCAGTCAACAGGACCTGCTGACTGTGCCAGGTGCCACGTGCGCGCTTTGTGTGACGCAGTGAGGAGTGGACCCGGGTGCCTTGGAGGGGCTGGAGCGACAACAGAAGGCGCGGTTTTGCCGTTTAGATACTGGAGGATGTTTCCCCATGTTACTAAACGGAGTCTGTGCAGAATGTCTTTTTTCTTTAAATCCTCACCAAGGATATGTTTTCATCGATTCTAGAGAATGGAAGGGGAGCGGGCATGGGGAGCACGGGGGAGACACCCACCCGTGCCCCGACCGGGAATGGAGCCGCAGCCCTTGGGCGAACAGGATGAAGCTCCAGCCAGCTGAGCCCCAGGCCAGGGCCATACTGAACGTTTTAGCAGCTGAGGAATAAAAACTCCATGTAGGAGTTTCTGCCAGAAAACTTATTTTTAGCTTTAAAAACTTGAGCTGAATTTTATTCTCTGTTATTATAATTTTAATGTTTTCCAACCAGCTCCCTTCTCGTGCATGGGCGGTCAGAGCAGACACCTACACGGAGGTTTCTGACATCTAGACTTCCACTCCGTGGCGCACCTGCCAACCGACGCTTCCGGAATTCGGGTTTTCTGTTCCGCAGTGATTGAATTTCAGCTTGAAAATTTTTCTAATTTTCAAGAATTTGTATTATTTAGTCTTTAAAAGTAACAAGTTTAAAAATGATTTTAGCAGTAAAGATGTTTTATCAGGAAACTTCTCACACTCAGTGGCTGCGCTGTAAGAACGCGCCGCTTACAGCGGCGCCCAGCAGTGGTCTGGGATCCTGAACTCCAGAGCTGCTTAGTCCGCGATCCACGAGCCAGCCGAGGGAAAATGTGAATGTCAACGGAAATGTAAATCTAGGTAACGTTATCAGATTTTTCACCATGTAGAGCTAAATTGACCTGCACTACCAACTTCAAAGGCCTATGATAATGACCCATGAAAACAGCCTAAATAGTATGACTGTTTGGGGTCTTCTGTCTAGGACGGCCACCTTATAAACGAGATTAAACTGAAAGTCTGTTGTATCTGATAGAGGTCTTCAAATCTGCCATATTACCAGTTTGAAAACAAATGCTAACACTAGTCATTTACATAAATCACACAAATGACCTATTTACATACTTTGAGAAGAAAAAAATATATGTAATACTGCTAAATAGCAGTTACTGTTCGTTTTTCACCATCTTGTAAAGAAGGCGCTTCCCGCCCTGGCTGGTGCGGCGCGGTGGTCCCCGCGCTGCCCTGTGACCCTGGAGTTCTCTGCTTCACCCCGGGTCAGGGCGGCTGCTCGGGCGGCGGCAGGGTCCCCAGGAGGGGGCGTGTGAGAGGCAGCCCACCGCTCGTCGATGTTTCTCCCTCTCTTTCTCCCTTTCCCTCTTTCTAAAAAACAAAAAAATTAGTAAAATTAAAACAATAAATAAAGAAGGTGCTTCCCCAGCCGCTTTATCCCACTCATAAAATCATGAGCAATATGATTGTTTCTTTTTATTTTAAAATAATTTTTAAAAGATTTTATTTACTTTTAGAGAGAGGGGAAGTGGGGGAGAAAAGAGGGAGAGAAACATCTGTGTGTGGCTGCCTCTCGTGCGCCCCCTGCTGGGGACCCGGCCCGCAGCCCAGGTCAGGAGACTGGGGATCGCACCGGCCACCCCTTGATTGGCAGGCCGGCGCTCAGCCCGCGGAGCCGCACCAGCCAGGGCTGATTGTTTATTATTAAACAAGAAAGTACATGAAGTCCTTTTCAGAAAAGGAAGCTTTTCCAATAAAAATATAAATTTTTATCAGTATTTAAGTTATAAACCAAAATTCAGCAGCCATATAGACACATTTACTATGTATGAACTAAAAGTGTGTGGTCGTACTTTTCAATGCAAATTCAGAATTAGTTGTTATGAATGGTTATCTTTTCAGTAATTCGTTTCTTGCAGTTCATAACCCACAATATGGAAATTTTAATACAATGTTAAATAATTTACATAAAAGTAAATGAGAAAATCGAATACTTCATAGCAATGAATAATAATAAGGCTTAAATGGGTTCAATAGCTTTTCTTACAAGACTTTTTCCTGAGAATGCCAGACAGAGCTTTCAAACCGATTCAGCGGTAGGGTCTTCTCCTCACAAGGGGCGTGTCCTTGGTCCCAAGAAGGACAGGACCTTCATCCGCGGGCTGCTGTTCTCTTGTGGAAAATGACTTCTGAAAACATTGGGAATTACAGAGGAGATCATTTTAGAGAAATCACACATTTCTCAGGGAAGGTAATTCTCAGTTATTTTAAAAACTAAGTTTGTCTAGATTTTATAGGTGCTTTTAAAAAAAAGATTTTATTTATTTACTTTTAGAGAGAGGGGAAAGGAGGGAGAGAGAGAGGGAAACATCCATGTGTGGCTGCCTCTCATGCGCCCCCTGCTGGGGACCCGGGCCTGCGCCCTGACCGGGGATCAAACCGGCGACCCCCTGGTTCGCAGGCCGGCGGCGCTCAGTCCACGGAGCCGCACCAGCCGGGGCTGTCAGTGCTTCCACGTAACTGAATAGGGCGAATGTGCAGACCCGGAAGACAACTTGCACGAAAGAAGCGGGCACAGTGACTGACGCTCTGGGGAACCCCAAGTTCAGCCCCACCCATGACTGCTTTCCCCTCTAGTCACATGACAGGTGTGCTAACAAAGCCTGCTGCCCGGTCAGCTCTAGGGGTGCTCCTCTGCAACGTGCTAGAAAATCAGTCACCTCGGACGAGAGCTGCCGTTGCTGCTACAGGGGTTCTTGGTGCTGGTTTCTGGTCACTATTTCACTGTTGACTCTTTTTTATTCTCAGGTGGTGGTAGTGAACATCTTTGTCCACTGTGTTACTAATTTAAAAGCCAGGAGAATACACATCTATCAACACCCAGGACCATACAATTTTCTGGCCATGTTCCAGCTACTTCTTGCCAATATTTTTGTCTTCTATATAACATTCTGTGTTACTGGATTTGATGGCTAAAGGTAAAAGTTGAGATACTAAAAATAGATCTATTGCTACAGAAATGTTAAACATGGTATCAATTCAGTATTTTAAAAACTAAAATGACAAACTTGGTAAATTCAATGAGATTTATTCAATAGTAAAGTTAGATTATCTGGGGACAATACTATTATTTAAAGTTTTTATCATTTTGAGCCTCACTTAGAAATAAATCCTTAAATATATGTGTGCAGTTGTACAATTTTGTCCAATTGAAACACATCTCGCTTACAGGTTCAAAATAGCTACTCACAGTATCTGACAGACTTAGTATAATTAAAAAAAAAATTACCCAATCTAATTTCTCAACATTGAAGAAGTTCTGAATATATTCCCTGGTAGATGTGGCTCAGTGGACTGAGCGCCGGCCTGTGAACCAACAGGCCGCTGGTTCCACTCCCAGCCAGGGCACAGGCTTGGGTTGTGGGCCAGGTCCCCAGTAGGGGGTGCACAAGAGGCACCCACACATTGATGTTTCCCTCTTTCCCTCTCTCTAAAAATAAATGAATAAATTTTTTTTATAAAGAA
The DNA here is from genome assembly GCF_021234165.1 of Pteronotus mesoamericanus. Lineage (NCBI taxonomy): Eukaryota > Metazoa > Chordata > Mammalia > Chiroptera > Mormoopidae > Pteronotus > Pteronotus mesoamericanus. The sequence goes on from NW_026555247.1 coordinate 44,575,482, forward strand.
GTTCTTAATATGAACTGTTTAACCTATTCTACCCTATCTGAGAACCTACGCCAAGTTCCTCCCACACCTTGACTGTTTTTCCACTTAAGAAATGGCAGGGAGGCGGTGAACTAAGTAATTTCCTAAGAAGTGGTCTCAGTATAGTCGTATGTTCTGCTTTCCGTGCACTAGAAGCAGGGAGCAGGTCTTCGCCGCTTCCTGAATGGGTAGCAGCTGCTGACTTGCAGGAACCACTAGTTTCTGCACGGGGGCCGACTAGTGGGCATCTGTACTGTGCCCGCCCACTGTTTCCTACCGTGACTGTCAAAAAAAAGACTAGACAAAAAGATGCGGAGTTGAGAACACAGTATACTCGCTGGGACAACCCTAAGTCTTTGTGCTCAGTCATATGACGTCTGCTTCAACCCAGGTCGCTTGGCTGTGCACCCCAAACTAGGAAGATGAGCGTGAGAAACTCGCGATCCAGGCTCTCCCTCCTGCCTGGTCTGTGCGCCTTGGCCGCCGGGTCCCTTTGCCTGGGAGGACAGTGGTGTGCAGGAGGTACCTCCAGGAACACAATGCCGGAATGACTAGTTTTTAATGTAAAATTTAATGTTCATTTATCTTAAAAATTAAGCTGCTAGCTACATTTAATAATGTTATATTCTTCCAACAGCGTTTCCGACTATTAATGCGCTGTTTGCTGCATCCACTCAGGCGGTGCACAGTTGTGACTTGTTCTGAGGCTGGCATTCATATCCGTCACTTGATTGAATGGTGTCTGGCGGGTTTCCCTGTGAAATTCCGCTACTTCCCTTTGTCATTAATACTTGTGTGGGAAGATATTTTGAGATTATGCAAATGTCCTAGTCCTCATTAAAAATAAAGCATTATTTGTATGCATACTTGAAGATTATCAGCAAAATTATTTTATAAGAAGTTCACTTTACATGGGACAACTGTAGTAGAATGACAATAAAGAAAAAAAAAGGAAAAAACCCCAATGCCCTAAGGGGGGGAAACAAAAAATTCACTGTGTAGACAATACTGCCGACCTTTCTTGCTGATGCAGTAAAGTATCTTTGGACCAGGTTCCTCTGGGAATGTGCTATGTACATTTGTCTGCCTATCGAAGCTTCTGTCAGATTAGATGACATGTCCAGTATTGGAAAGATGCTGATAAAAATACAAAGGGCAGCTTGAGGCCCAAATAAAACAAGATAAAGTATTTCAGCTGTTGAACACATTTCCTATTTAACGGTGCTTGCAGATAATGCATTTTTTAAAAGGATTTTATTTATTTATTTTTAGAAAGGGGTGAGGGAGGATGGAAGAGAGGGAGAGAAGCATCCATGCGTGGGCACCCCCACCGGGGACCTGGCCCGCAGCCCAGGCGTGGGCCCCGACTGGGAATCAGACCAGTGACCCCTCGGGTCGCAGGCTGGCTGGCACTCGGTCCACTGAGCCACACCAGCCAGGGGACACTGCAGTTGTATCATCATCGAGGCAGACCCTCCACCAACAACAAACGCATGCAACTTGCTTTATTGTGAGACTTGATTCATTGTGATACTCGCTTTATTGTGGTGCTCTGGAGCCAAACCCGCAATACCTCCGAGGTATGTTCATACGTAATTTTGGATAAAAGTGGCCTTCATTACTGTATTATATGTTATAGGTTTCTAAAATTGGTCAAAACCAGTCAGTAATGTTGGACCAAAAGTGTTCAAATGAGTCAGCCCCTCGTCACGGGGGGCTCCCGGGGTTTCTATGCGAAGCAGGTGGGACGCAGGTCTGTGTTCAGGGGCCGCCAGACCCTATGCCTTCTTCTTATATCCCGCTCGTTCCCCCTGCGAGTTGGGGTCACATAGCTATAGACCAAAAGCAGGAACTGCCCTAAAGATTTATTTTATGTTTAATATTTATTGATTTTAGAGAGGGAGGAAGGGGTTGGGGGGAGAGAGAGAGAAACAACATCAGTTTGTGAGGCTCCCACGGGTGGTTTCTCGTATGTGCCCTGACCGGGGTGGAACCCCTAACCGTGGCGTTTTGGGGCGATGCTCGAACCAGCTGGGCTACCCGGCCAGGGCTTGTTCTGGAACTCTGTCTGCGTGCCTGGCCCGCTGGCCAGCCTGGTGTTTCCGTCTTGGACAGCGAGTGTCATTCTGGGCCTCTGTGATTAAATTCCACATAGAACAGGACATCTAGTGAAATTCAGCGCAAATCGAATATTGGGGAACAATGTGCCAATCTGCGTTAAAGGGTTTAGAGATAGGTGTTCTCTGTGGCCTAGTAATTCAATTTTGAGGAGTGGATTCTAATGAAATAATTAGAAGTAAGTGAATTCAAGAAACAGCACTATATAAAAGCTAAACATTGGAAACATCTTAAATATTCAATAATGGAATGGTTGTATCCAAAGTTATGGCTGTATTCATATACGCAGCTTTTGAAAGCCATATTTTCTAAGAACACTTAATGAGAATGTTCTGTATACAACATAAGGCGACATCAGCAGGCTGCCAACAGCATCTCACAATGTTGTAAAATATATAAATATATATGGAGAAAACAGGCATCGGAATATTCCAAAAAGTTAATAACATTGAGCGCTGCGTAGTGTGATTATTGGCAATTTTAACATTTTCCCTTTCATTTCTTCGTATTCTCTACATTTCGTTCACAATAAGTTTATATATAGTAAATGTAAAATTCTATAACTAATAAATTATAATTATTCACGGTACATTTTGTGAGGATTTTCCCTGGGCAGTAACAACCGGTGCCTCTTTCTGCCACGCGTGCTTTTCCATGAGCCTTGGCAGAGGCCTACCTTTCCCTCCGCTTGGCTGCGCCGCGCTGCGCCGTAGGCGTTGGCCTCCTGCAGACCTTCGCCCGGACCACCCACCACCTGGCACTAGTGCAGACCGGTGTGGTTCCCACGTTGTGCAGGAAGAGGCAAAAATCAGCCCAGAGCAGCCCCTTCCCGGACAAGGCGGTGGAATTGGGCCTGCGCTCCAGGGGGAAAGCGCAGGCGCGGAGGTGGGAGTGAGGCACCCGGCGGACGGGCTTTGCTTCTGGCCGCGGGCTCGGGATGGCGCGGACAGAACCGCGCACCTTCGGCCACCCGCAGCCTCGAGGCGGGTTCTCCGAAGAGAGGACCTCGGCGCTCCGGGGGCGGGTCCCCGGGTTGCGGGGCGGGGCTTGGAGGAGGGTGTTGTGGGAACCGGGAGAGGGTTTAATAGGCCCAGGAGCTCGGGGGCGGGTCTTCGCGGGGCGGGCCCTCGGGGCACAGGGCGGGGATTGGGGGGACGGGTCCTGGGGGCGGGTTCTCGGTTGCGGGGCGGGTCCCTGGGGCCCGGGGCGCGGATTGGGGGCGGGCCCTCGGTTTGCTGGGCGGGGCCGGGGGCGGGCCCTTGGGGCGCGGGGCGGGGATTGGCGACGGGCGCTCGGGGCGGCGCGCGCCGGCGTCCTCCGCCCGTCCCGCGCGCGGCCGCTGAAGTCCCCGAGGCGCGCGGCCAGCCCAGCTCGGGCCGCCGCAGTGCGAGCAGCGCCGCGGCCGGGGAGCGCGGGCCGGGGCCGGGGCCGAGGCCGCGGCGGGGGGCGCCGCCCCCAGCGTTTCTCTGAAGCCCCCGGAGCGGGGCGAGGGCGAAGACGGGGCTGAGCGGGGCCGGAACCATGAACCGGAGTTTCCACAAGTCTCAGACCCTGCGCCTCTACAGCTGCAGCGCGGTGGAAGTCAAGAGCAAGGTGAGCCCGGCCGGCGGTCTGCGCCCCCGGCGAATGAATGGGCTCCCCGCGGCCGCGGGGCGCCGCGGGGCCCGCGCAGGCGACGGCTCTGGCGCGCGGACGCGGTCTGCGCTGTGCGGGGTCCGGCCGCCCTTCCCGCCCCTGCGCGCACACAAAGCCCGCAGCCCGGAGCATCCAGCCGGAGCCCTGGCGCTCAGAGGGCTGAGCCGTGGCCCGGGCCGCGCGGGCTCGGGACCCTCCGCGGGAGCGGCTCTTTTGTTCCACGAGCGGGAGGCGCCCGGCACGCCGATCGGTGCAGGAGCTTCGGGGGCCCGGACGGGGGAAGGCCCTGGCCGTGCCGCCTCCTTTGCTGCGGAGGAACCTCGGACCCGGCGAGGGGGAGACCGCAGCGGGCCGCGACCCCCGGCCTGACCCGAGGCTCCTGGCGCGCCCCCGGCCCAGCCTCCCCGGGCGCGCCCGCCTCGGCAGCTCGCTCTGCCCGCGCCCGGCCCGAGCGTGCCCGAACTTGCGGGCAGCAGCGCGCGTTGGGTTCCTGGCTGATAGGATCTGGCGCTTCTGTACTTTGCAGGGGCGGCTCCTTCGCCCTAGACGCTTTTGTCTGCGAGGGTCTAGGAGGGGAACCCCACGGGCACAGGCGGGGCCGCAGCTGTTCGGGGTGCTGGAGAAGGAGCCCCCTCGGGCCTTTCGCCGATTGCTGGCCCTCTCGCCTTTTTCTCTTGTCCTCCTCGCCGTCCAGCCGGGCGGAGCAGCCCGGAGGGTGGGCTCCGACCCCGACCGGTGCGCACTCCTGGGGCGGGTGCACCCTGGCCGGGTCTCTGGGGAGACGAGTCTAGCGGCTCCCGAACCCGGGCTGCCTCTGCTGGAGGGAGGGGGGTGTCCTCTGGTGTAGGGGGTCTTAGGGTTTGGGAGATGCAGTGAGTTGCAAGATTTCTTTCTCCTGTTCACTCTTGCAGATTTTTTATGAACCCCTAGTTTCCAATAAGATCAATCCCGTCCCCCCAATGCTGACCCTGTGGCCCTGCCCCCCACCCATCGCCCTTTAGCCCCGCAGTGCCCCCTGCCCCAAATCAAATGCGCCCCCCGAGCTGCGTGGAAGAAAAGCCCCAGGCCTGCGTGGGAGGCCCCGTGACTGCCGGTTTCTTCAGCTCAGGGATCAGAGGGCGGCCTCCTCAGCTAGTTGTCCGCTATGTGCAGTGGCTGAGCGGTGTGGCCTTCCATTTTTAAACTTTTTATTTTGAGACCATCCTAGATTCACAGGCCGTTGGGTAAAATACAGAGACTCCTCAGAGGTGACATCTTGTACCAGGGTCCCATCCAGGACCTCGGCAGATGCGTTGGCATTTGTGGTCGTCACCACTTCCGTCGCGTGCGCATTCCTGCCACCGCCAACACTGTCGCCAGGTCCCTCCGGCTGCCCCTCCACAGAGGCCGCTGACACTGACGTTAACGCTGTTCTGAGTTGCACCTGGCACGTCCCGGGCCCAGCCCCGTGGGAGCTGGCAGCTGCCTGGGGACAACTCCGGGGGTTTGTCCCCCGGGAGCGAACGTCCTGTCAAAGGCCTCCCTGCCGGTCTGGGCTGCGAGCGACTGCGGCCCGCAGGCTGCGGCGGCCGGACAGTGAGGGCCTGCCTCGCCTCCCCTCGGGCGCTGGGGCTGTGCGGGGGGGGGGGGCCGGGGGGCGGGGGGCGGCGGGCGGGGGGCCGCCCACCTCCCTCACCCTGGGTTCGAGTCCCAACGCAGCGAAGGCTCCCCGGGGGGCGAGTGGCAGTGCCCCAGTTTTGGTGGAACTCCAGGAAGGGCCGCACCCGCCGGGCGCTGCGGCCCCCACCCCTGCTGTGTGGGCCGAGGCTGGGGGCTCGCCCCCTGCTCAGCTTCCCACTGACCCGCTTAGCTGTTAGCGCGAGCTCCCCCTGCGCCCACCTCTGCAGGGGCCGTCCCTTCTGCTGTCGAAGTGCAGGAGGGGCCCCGGCTGGTGTGGCTCGGGGGCGGCAGTGTCCCCCGGAGCCGCAGGATCGCAGGTCGATTTCCCGTCAGGGCTCATGCCTGGCTTGCCGGTTCGAGCCTCAGTTCTTGGTCCCCGGTCTGGGTGCTTGGGAGGCAACCGACCGGTGCTTCTCTCACATCGATGTTTCGCTCTGCCTTCCTCTCTCTCTCAAAGCGGTGAGAAAAAAAATGTCCTTGAGTGGGGATAAAAAAAAGCGCAGGAGGCAGGACTCTGACAGTGATGTCTGTATGTGACCGTAGCACCTGGGTTTGCACGTGCGGGACTGGGTGCTGGGGTGCCGCGGCCCGTGGTGCTGACACCAGCCCCCGCAGGCCAGGGCCTCAGCGACTCCCCGGTGAGGCGGCAGGGCGCTCTGTCCCCCCCAGACCGGGCCGGGCGCCGGTCAGGAAGCCGCACAGGACCCCCCGTCGTCAGGGTCCAGGCCGCAGGGCAGGGCTCGCTTGCGTTTCAGGACTTTGGATCTGAAGTCACCACCGACTCTCGCAGAACAGTTGGGGGCAGCCACCCGTCACAGCGGCCCATCCATCCCCAAAGCTTTGGGTGCGCGTCCCTTCTTGAGCCGGCGGGCCTCCCGTCAGGTGGCCTCCTACGCTTCCCGAGACGTTTCAGCCTCAGCGCCTGTGATTCCCCGTTCCAGCTGGGGCCCCCCCTCCCGTGAGACCCTCCGTGGGAGGCAGGGCCCCGAGCAGGCACCAGGGGAGCAGCCTCGGCCCCCAGGGGCGTGACCGGAAAGACAGCGCTGGGAGCGCCTGCCGGGGCAGAGAGGGACGTGCCATCTGGGGAGAAGATAGAAGGCCGCGCAGGGGTGTTGGGACTCCTTGCTGCCTTAGACCCTGCCAGCCCCCAGCCCCACCCGCACCTGTGGGGCCTGAGAGGCAGAGCGTGGACGCGGGTCTCGGTCTCCGCCGCCGCACCCTCGCCGGCCCCACACCGGTCTCCTCCCTGTCCCCGGCCCCTCCGGAAATGCGCTCCCCGCTGAGAGCCCGTCCCCGCCCCCACCGGAGGGCACCCCGCCCGCTGGCCCCTTTTCCATGGGCCCCCGTCCAGGGCCCTTGTCGCAGGGCTGGGGGACCGAGGGCCATGTGCGCACTCAGCGGGGCTCGCGTCCCTTGTGTTTGGGGGAGAAAAGCACGATGGAAGCGTTTCGCACACCGTTTGCTACTTCGTTTAAATGGTATGAGGGAGGCCTTCTTGGATCCTCAACAAACACATGGTCGTTGTAGATGGAGAAGCTGCGTCCGGCAGAGGGGGCGTCACCCTCCCCGTCCAAAGAGGAGCCCCCCCACCCCCGGGCCCTGCGGCCTCTCTGCTCCCGGCTCAGGGTTGGGGCGCAGGCCCTTCCCTCCACTCGCCGTGTGTTGCCGTTGTTTTCTCCCATCGTGAGTGTTTTCAGGAAACGTGTTTTAAAAAGGACTACACGCTATTCCATCTTATTTGTAAACCACAGTTAATTTATCCAATATCCTGTTTCAAATTTTTTCTACAATAGTGCTCTAAATAACATCTTTATATTTAAATATTTATGGAAATGTATACAGTATATAAAGAGCACTTATTTTATTAAATCAGTGCAGAACTCTTATTTTATTTTTTGTGGTACAGTGTTTTTATTTTTTTAGTTAAATTTTTTTTTATACTTTTATTATTTCTTGAGGACAGATTCCTAGAAGTCCAATGACTGGGCGAAGGCTTTGGGTACGCACGGCGCAGCTTCCGTATGGGAAGTCTCAGAGGGTTCCTGCGCCCTGTGTCCCCTCTGCGCGCCCCCGCCGCCCCTCCCCCGGCCAGCTCTCTTATTCGCCCCGTCAGGCCAGTGGAGCCAGTGGAACGCGGCCTCTCGGGCTTCACTGGTGTCCCGGGTGCCGGGGAGCGGGCTCCCTATGGGTTGGCTCCTTCCCCGCGCCCTTTCCTGGGCCCCGCCCTGTTGTCCCGGGCGTGGAGCTGCGGGCCCGTCACTGCCGGTGCTGCCGTCACTGCCGGTGCTGCCGGGGCGCCGGTGCTGTCAGTCCGTTTGTCCCCCCCCTCGTCCCCACACCTTGTCTCTGGCTGCCGGGCTGCAGGGACACACCCTTCCGTCTGCTGCCCTGGCTCCCAGCCAGGCCCCCCCTGCCGCGGGGGCTGGGCCCTCGCCTTCCGGGCCCGTTGAGAACCACCTGACGAGCTTTGACTCACCTGTGTGCCAGCTACACCCTTTTAAGGTTCTGGTTTTGAATCTGTGCGTGCCACGTTTAAACGGGTTCGGTGACTTGATCTGTGACGTGGCACCTAGAGGAGACTCCCCTCGGGGACCAGGTGGGGATGTCAGTCTGTGGGCACGGACGGTGTCGATGACAAGCCTGTGCGGCAGGAGTCCTTCTGAGCCTTCCGGGGGCGCCCCAGCCAGCCGGGGCTCAGGCCCTTTCCTAGGACCCCAGGCGGTTCGGGCAGGCGGCTCTCCCCACGGCACAGAGCGGGGCTTGTCCAGGGCCGGAAGATGATGCAGCCGTTGAAGGGGTCAGAGCCTCTCCTTTACGAATCAGCCCGTGGGGAGGCATCCCGACCTTTCCCACACTGCCCCCCTGACCCCCGGGCCTTTAGAGACCGGCAAGGAAGCAGGCCGGAGCCCCAGGGCTCGATGCTTCGGGGTCCTGCGGTGCGCGCTCAGCCCGCTGTCCTCGTGGCGACCGGCTCCCTGGTCCTGGCCGCCGATTGCCGCTCTGCTGTGACAACCAGGAGCCGCGGCCGCCCCGATAGCCCAGGCTGGACACGGCCCGTGGTCGGGTTGTGTGCACAACTATTTCTTCAGGTTTATTCGCCACCCGCCCCAGTGCAGCTACGTCCCTCTGTGCCAAGCACAGTTCCGAATGCGTTGTGATCGCACATCATAGTCAGTCAGGCCGCATCCCGCCCTGCGAGGTGGGTCCTGGTTTCACCCCCGCGCCAACAGCAGGGAGCCCGGGACAGTCGCGAGGCTGCCCCTGGTCAGAGTCCACGGGCTTCCCCGCCCACAGTCCTGCCTGACGCCGCTGGCCCCACAGGCGGCCCTGAGGTCCAGGGCCGCGTCGGTGCAGGCTGCCCGGCGAGGGGGTCCGGAGCCGGGGAGCGTAGCGTCTTGTGCCTTTGTGGGAGCAGCTTCTGCTTTTCCGGCTTCTCTGCGGCCGGTTCCTGCTGTGCCGCCTTGAGGGACGTTCTCTGCTCAGTGGCTGCCCCTCGAAGCCTGGGGCCAGCGTCCCCTTGTTTGTCACCACTGCTGCGAGCCCGGGGCGGGGCAGCCCTGGCGGGCGGTACCCCTACCGCAGCTTACGGCGCCGCGGAGGGTCCTGCAGCCAGAGAGCGGACGGGGGGCTGGGTGAGGCGTCCCCCACCCCCCTCAGGTCGCGGGTGCGGGTGGCCGGCCGTGTGCCCGCCCCCCAGGACACCCCCGTGGGCCCCACCCTGCCTCACCTGGGGGCCCTCCGGTCCTGCCCCCCGCCCGCCGTCCTCCAGCGCAGGAGGGGGGCTGCACGGCTCAGCGGTTTGCTCCCCGGGAAATCCAGTGCCCACGGTGGGAGGGGCCGTGCTTCACATACAGTGGGCGCCCAAATGCTGGGCGAGTTGGGTCCAGATGCGGAGTCGCGGTCTTTTCCCACTCGCTGCTGGTTCGGAGGGGCGGCCGTGCGGCGGGAAGGGGACTCCTCCGTGAGGGGAATCAGCCGCGCCTGATCCTCCGGAGGGCTGGCCCCCAAGGTGCCTGAGGGGGCGGTGGCCTGCCCCCTCCCTTTGCGCTGTGAGGGAGCGAGGGCGCCAGGCAGGGAGAAGAGATGAACAGGAAGAGAGGCTTTGAGAGCTGGAAGGAAACTGGTGTGAAGGAAACGTGGCGATGGCTCTGCAGGGTTACTGGCTCCACGCCTGCAGCCCGAGCACCGGCTCCATGCTGCCCACGGGGTGCCCTTGCCTCCGCCTCATTGACCGTGGGCCCCCGGGTGTCCCCTCCAGAGCCACCGCGCAGCCCCTGTCACCTGAGGGAGGGGGCAGGCAGCACCAGCGGGGACACATGTCACCTTGGATCCTCAGTTCCTTGTCCCCTAAAAGCAGTTCTCCCAGGTTCCTGGGGTCCAGGGGGGTGTGTCCTGTACGCGCCGCCCACGCCTCCGCCCCCCCAAGGCCGTGGGCCACCACGCGGGTGGCCCCATCCCGGTCCCAGCACCCGGGTGTGCCTGGGGTGCGCCTGCAGCACTTTACCTGGAGCGGGGAAGAAGAAGAGGCTTTGCTGCTCAGAGAGTTTGAAAACTGCCCCGGTCCTCCCACATGGCCTGGCCGGTAAATTTTGAGTTTGTGTCCCGCCCAGGCCACGGCGGAGGGTCCAGTGACCGAGTCCTTTGCTACCGTGGACCACAGATGCTCAGCCCCTAGGGAGCTGCTGTGGGCCTCCTGCCGCACGGAGGGCCCTGCGGGGTGTCCGGCGGGCGTGACAGCAAAGGCGCTGCCCTCGGGCGTGCGGCCTGAGCCAGCTGCACGCATGCACACCTGGCGACCACGGGTCAGGGCAGGGCGTGCGGGAGGAGGCCCTGGCGTCTGCCTCGTCAGCTTGCACCCCCGTGCGGCCCTGGCAGGGGCTCTGCCCCCGCAGACGCAGTGTGAGGACTCACTGCTGTGTCCCAGAGGCCTGCCCCCGCCGAGCAGGGGAGCGGACGGGGTTTCGAGGGACGCTGGGCGTCCCTCCGTGTCTCGGTCTGTGTCGAGGTCTGGGCGGCGCCTGCAGCGGGCGGCCGTGAGCCGCGCTCCTCGTGGGCGCCCGGCAGTTCCAGCAGCCACCGGCACTGCCGCGGAGCCTGGCCTCACAGGCCACAGAGCTGACCGGCCGGGGGTCCCGCTCGGTCTCACCCACACCTCGGGGGCTGCTCCCGAATCAGGTGTGTGGACGCCGGCCCTGGCCGTGGCTGCCATAGATGTCTGAGGACTGGGGGACCCCGCAGACCTCGAGCCGCAGCTCGCGGAGTACTTGTTGACGGACACAGGAGCACAGCCGGACAGATGTTCTCTGCCTCACAGAGTTTGAGGGTCCCACCCCCGACGTGCGAAGGGGCCTCCAGGTCCCGCGTGTGGCTCTGTGGTTTGGCTTGAGGCTCTCATGGCCTTCGGGCAGCCTGCTGTCCACTCCCCCCTCTGTGGGCCCCTTTGGTGGGCCAGGCGTCGGCGAGCACCGGTGGGCCTGGGTCCTCTGGCAGGCCACGGGCAGCCCAAGCCAAGGGCTCTTCAGCGACGGTGGAGGAGGACCCAGCCGCCTCCCTGGGGCGGGCTGTGGAGGCCCGTGGAGCATCGCCTGCAGCCGACGCCCGTGCACACCTGCGGGGGCCGCGGGGCTCTCTTGGAGCTCTGTCCGGTGAGCAGGGCGCCACAGGATGCACGTTGGAAGCAGGCCCGCGCCGGTCAGGCCTCCCAGCAGGGCTCTCTGCCTTTGCTTCTGGGACGTGACGTGAGCACCCGTGTGTGGTCCAGAAAGTTCCCTCAGATGCCCCCTTTCGAGGACACGTGCTGCTGGGGCAGGGCCGCTGGGGCGGCTGTGCCTGGACCGGGGAGGCCGGAGCGACGCTGGTATCCTGTTCTCCACGGCCCGGGGGCCTCGGCCGCCAGCTCCCCACCCACAGGTCCCGACCTCACTTCCCTCGCTGGCCTGGAAAAATAATGGGGTGTTGCTATGGGGCCAAACAGCCTGTCTGCCTGGGGGACGGCCCGCACGGAGCTGCGGCGGCAGGGGCGGGGCGGGGGACAGAGGTCGGCCCTCCCAGGGGCACGCGCTGCGGCCTCGAAGCTGCTGCGGGGGCTCCGCATGCCGCACACGCGTCAGACAGGCCCCAGGCGTCGGGGAACACGCCTGAGAGCGGTGTGTTGGGGAGCCCTGCTCCGCTTCCCGCTCTGAGCTTGGCGTGGCCTGTCCTGTCCTCCCCGTCCTGGGCTGGGAGCGTTTTCCTGGGGACACAGCCCCTTGCTCGTCAGGGGCGCCTCTGCTTGTTGGCCCAGGCGCTCACAGACTCTGGTTGCTGCCCAGTGAGCGTCCGCCCTCGAGAGCGGACGGGCCGTGGGGCCGCCCTGCGGTTCCGGCTCAGGTGTGTGTCGGGGGCACCCGGCCTCGGGGTCGCCCCCGCCCCGGGGGCCCCGTCTGGACTGGTGGGAGCTGCCGCCTCCAGGCCACACGGGGGGAGGGGGGAGGCCAGGTGAAGTGTCACCTCCGGGAGCATCAGGCGTGTGCTGGGCTTTCTGCCGCCCCCCTGCTGGGTGGGCACCTTATACCTCGGTGGCAGGGAGGAGGCCCGGGCCTCGGCCTGGCTGCCTGTGCACCCGCCGACCGTGGTCACGGCCCCGAATGCCCAGCCGCCGCGCCTGCCCCGTCCGGTCCCCATGCCTGGATTCCGCCTCCTGGGAAGTGGGCAACACCCGCCTGCTGATGGGATCTGAAGTCACTGCGTGTGTCCCCGCCCCCGCCCCCGCCCCCCCCACCCCGTGTCCTGGACCCTGGCTCCGGCCGCCTGCTTCCTGAGAACCCCCGTGAGCCCAGCCTGTGGGGGAGGTGACTGTGGGGGGACCCTGGCTGTGCGTCTCAGTCCCCCTGCCCTGCTGTGTGGGCTCTTTGCAGCTGTCACCAGAGTGTCATCGGCGAGTTCCCCGGGCCTAGCACACCTGGACGTGTCACTTCGCGAGGCCCCTTGAATTTCACGGCGGGACAGGTGGTGCCTGCTGGGCTGCGTCTCCTGGGAGCACAGCTTTGCTCTTACGGAACCATGACAAGCTTGCTTCCCTGTGAAACCGAGCTCTGCGAAATAGCGGCCTGCCTGCGGGGGAAGGGTCAGGCCTGAGAAAGCCACGGCCCTGGTCAGCACCGAGGTGGCGCCCCGCCTTGGGCGGGGGTACCCGCGACCCGCTCGCTGGTGTGCGGAGGGCGGCCCTGTGCCTGCCGAGGAGGGGCTCCGGGGAGGCCGGTGGTGGCCCGCCGCCGCGCCGCCGCTGGCGTGCCGGTCTCCCTCGGCATCTGCAGTTGAGGTTGATTTTGGTGACGACCTCCTGGGAATGTGCTGCTGCCCCTTCTTCACAAAGGAGGAAGTTCCCTCAGCGAGATGGAAATGGCCCAGAGTCACACAGCCAGTAACGGCGAGTTGGGAATTTGAACCTGGAGTATTGATCCTGGGCCTTGCTCGGAACGACTCTGCCCCCGGTTGGTATTGATGAGACGCCCCTGACCAGGCCGCATGCCTCCGCAGCCCGTCCCCACCCATCGCGAGCTCCTGCTGGGATGGGGCCCCGCTTCCACGCGCAGGTTGGGGTGCAGGCTCCGCGGCCTGAGTGGATTGGTGCTTCCGGACGGTCCCGTGGATGTGGTGACGCAGGAGCAGCCCGGCCGCAGCGCATCTTGCAGCACCGGCGTCTTCCCGCGCCTGCGCCGGCGCCCGAGCCTCCCCTCCTGGCCCAAGTGGTTAGCGGGCCTTTCCTGCCGGGCGTCCCTGCCCCTGCCTGGCCTTCTGTGTGGGAGCCCCCGGCCGCGGGGCTGTGCGGCGTTGTCTGAGTGCCCTCCTGTGTCAGCCTTGGCGCCCTCAGTGAGGAGCCTGTGACCAGGCAGGTTCAGAGTCCTGCTGGGTCCCAGGCTGCTGTGGGCGCGTGGGAACGGGGCCCCTCCGCCTGCCGTTAGGATGAAACCACGTGCCCACCAAGCTTGGTGCTGCTTGCACGTCCTCCCCACAGCTGGACCTGTGTGCTGGGCGGAGGCTGCAGGCCGGGGCCCTAAGCCTGGGTGCCCTCCCGCAGCCCTGCCCCACGCCCGCCGCGGGGGCTTGGGGGCCGGCGAGATGCGGGCCGCAGAGGCGGCCTCGCGCGCAGGACGTGGGCTTGTCGGGGCAGGTCCGGGAGCCGGCGGCGGCCCTGTCATCACCCGGATCGCGTGGGCTCGCGCTCGGCCCCGCCCTGTCTGACTCACGGGCCTGTGGCCTGGTTTTGAACCGTCCTGATGTGCCAGCCGGGAAGTCGAGGGTCCCATGCGCAGCCGGCCCAGGTGCCCAGGCAGGTGTGGCTGTGCTTCGTGCCCCTTCGTTCCCCAAAGGGAGGTCGTCCTTCAGTTTTCTCTGTGGCCCCTTGGCCCTGTCCCCAGGACGGCCCTGCGTGCGTGGCCCCTGAGCGTACGCCGCGTCGCTCCCCCCGCTCAGGCCCGGCGCCCGCTGCCAGGAGCTCTGACCCCGCGCCGGTGGGAGGCTGCGCGGCCGTGGGAAGTCCCGCTCCCCTGCAGCGCCTGGCTCAGAGCGGCGCACGGGACCCTCCCCACCCACACACAGAGCGACAGAGGGTCCCCTTCCTCTGCATGTTGTATGGACTGTGACCCCAGGACCCACCTCGACGACTGGGGGGCACCGGAGGCACCCGCGGCAGAGCCCTGCTCGTGGCGCCCTGGGGGCCACGCTGCGTTCGGGTCCCCTGCCTGCACGGTGGGCGGTGCAGCGGGCGCGGCGCCCCCGCCCGGCCTCTGCCCTTGCAGCCCGGCCCGTGCCATGCGGTCTCTCCGTCGGCATCTCACAGTTGGTGGTTGCGCATCGGTTCACCATCTGGCTGCCCGGCCCACCGTCCGCCCCGCAGGGAGCGCAGGGCCAGGCCTCGGACTGCGTTCAGTCGCTTCTGTTGAATGAACCACGCGGAGTGGCAACCAGGAAGACGCGTCCTGGGTGTTCCCGGCCCGGCGCCTCAGACCGGGTGCGGCCGGGGTGGCTGGTGCGGCCGGTGCGCCGGTGCGTCCAGCAGGCCCTCCGATGCGGCCGGGCTCCGGGGTCGTGAAGCCGCCGCCGCCGCCGCCGCCACCGCCCCGGGGGCCTCTGCGCATTTCCTCCCTGCGATGGGCCTCGTCTGTGTGAGCAGCTTTTAAAGGTCCTCTTTATTTTTTTAACGACTGAAAAGCCCAGTGCAGGACAGTGTCTGTTCATTGAGTTCCTGCTGGTGGTTTGGAGAAGGGAGTTCAAGGAAAGAGACACATGTCACTTAAAACGACACTTTTACAGGAGGGTCCTGGTGGTCAGGGGGTGCCTGGGGCCACTCCCGCGGCGGCAGAGTGGAAGGGGCCGATGGCCTTTCCTCACAGAAGCGCCCAGCGCCCGCAGGTAGGTGCTGGGTGCAGGCGAGGGCCGGCGCGACTCTGTGTCCTCCGCGCGGGCATTTGACGCTGAGCCCGGACGCCTGACGGACAGTCACGGCCGGCGCCCTGCGGGCGTCCCCCGAGCCCGAGGGTGTTTCCTCACTGGGAGACCCCCAGGGTGCCGCGGGCGGCCAGTCAGCGAGTTTTCCAACGTGCCTTCTCCATCCCCGTCCCGCCGACGCGTGGCCCCTGCTAGAGGCGCGTGGGCTGAGGCAGGAGCACCGGGCGAGGCCGGTGCAGGCTGCTGGCATCTGACGACCTGTTCTGTGACTGTCCGGCAGTGTTCACTTAATGGAAACCCGAGGGCTTCGCTTAGAATGGCTCACAGCAGGGTAGCCCACGAGGCCGACGAAGACCGGAGCGCCTGCTCCGGGCAGAGCGAGCTGGGCTGCACCAGCCAGACCTGCTCTCACGGCTCGTG
Organism: Pteronotus mesoamericanus; assembly: GCF_021234165.1. NCBI lineage: Eukaryota > Metazoa > Chordata > Mammalia > Chiroptera > Mormoopidae > Pteronotus > Pteronotus mesoamericanus. The sequence continues at coordinate 44,590,761 of NW_026555247.1, forward strand.
CGTGCGGCGATTGAGCGTCTGTGGCTGCTCGGGGCTTGGGAGGTGTCGCAGAGTGACCCACTTACTAAGCCGACTGTGACTGGCCAAGACTCTCCCTCACTGCCGGGCGTCCGCGGCCTTGCCTGGCGAGTCTGACGACAGCCTGTGATGCCCTGACGGTGCCGTGCCGCCCCGGGCCAGGCCGCTTCCCCGTCCCCGCTCAGGGCGTCCTGCGTCCGTCCGGGCTTTGCCCCCACAGGCCCGTCGGCTCCGGGGTCGGGAGGCCCTGCGAGGGGGCGGCTCGCCGCTGTCACGGCGCGCGCGCAGGCCGCGGGTCCGACCAGAGGGCGCCTGGCAAAGCCCTCCCTGCTCGGACTTCAGTCTGTTTCCACCCTCAGTGGAGTTGCTTAAACACTTGGGTAAGTGTGGAGATAGGCTCCTTAGGTATCAAGAAAAAGAAAACTTTGCATTTTTACTGTCTTTAACCTGCAAACCAAAAATCGTGGTAATGGCAGTGGGTTGCCCTTGAGGTCACGTGACGTTGAGGGTGCGCGTAGACTCACGTTGCCAGAGCCTCGTGACCCCCGAAGCGCCACGCACGTGAAGTGTAGTCTCTGGGCTGGGGACGAGGGCCTGTGGCCGTCCGGTCGGGGTGGGGAGGGGCGTGTGAGAGGAGGCAAGTTGCGTCCTGCGCGGCTGCTGTCCTCGATCCTCCTCCCCAGCTCAGCTCTGTGGGACCCACGCGAACTGGAAAAGCCGGCCCCGCCAGCTCGGACCGAGTGTCACCTCCTGCTTCTCGGCGGCAGGCCCGGCAGGCACCGGGCGCCTTCCCCCGGCTCCTAGGGCTTCGTCTTCGTCACCGTGACAGCGGGTGGCTGGGCCGCAGACCCTCCGTGTGCACGCGCGAGGTGCCCCCCCAGGGTGTCCGTGTTTCCAAATGGGATTTTCAACCACCCTTCAGCTGGCTGTCTTAAAAATGATTCTTTAAGGTGAAGTAGTTTTAAAATTGCTCTATAAGCTATAATTCACACAAAATAAAAACCCCAGCTCTGAACTGGGCGTTCAGTCCTTCTCAGGACGCCCGCAGAGCTGTGCGACGCTGACCCCGTCCGGCGCTAGAGGCTCCCGGCCCCGCGGACCCGCCAGCCGTCCGAGTCGATCGCAAGCCCTTCCGTCCCCGGCCCGGCCGCCGCCGCTTTGCTTCCTCTGCGGATTGGCCTCTTCCGGGCGCTGCACAGAGATGGAAGCGTGCGGTCCGTGGTCTGTGGTGTCCGGAGTCTTTCACTTGGCTTAATGTTTTCAAGGTTCCTCTTTGTCGTATTGTGTGTCAGTACCTCCTTCCTCTTTGTGGCCGAATAACATGCAGTCGCGAGGGCAGACCACCTGCTTTCCCTGCGTCGTCTGCGGGGGACCCCGGATCGTCCCCACTCTTGGCTGTGGGAGGCAACGCTACGGGGAACGCGCTCGTGCGGGGTCTGCGCGGACGCCTGAGGTCGCTGCTCCCGGGCGCACCCCTGGGAGAGGCGTCTTGGGCCCGCAGTGACCCCACGGTCCGTGTTGTTCAGAGCTCCAGCTGATTTCCCAAGCAGCTTCGGCTCCTGGGCAGGCCTCCCCGCAGGTGCCGAGGGTCCGGGTCCTTCCGCCTTCTCGCCAGCGCGTCGCCCCCTCTGCGGTTGGCATCACCCTAGGGGGCCAGACTGTAGCCCCTCTTGGGCGGGTTTGCACGCTTCTAACGAGGGGCGAAGCGGAGGGCTTTTCATGTTTATGGGCCATTTGTGCATCTTCTGTGGAAAAATATCTATTTGAGTTTTTGGTCCATTTTTAATGGGTTGTCTTTTTATTGTTGAATTTTAAGGGTTCTTCATGTGTCTTCGATGCAAGTCCCTCGTGTGTATGGTTTGCAGTATTTTCTCCCATTCTCTGGATTTTCTCTTTACTTTCTTGATTGTGTCCTTTGAAGCATAAGAGTTTTCGATTTTGATGCAGGCCAATCTATCTATCCTTTTGTTGCTTATGCTTTTAGCACTGTATCAAAGAATCGTTGCCTAACCCAAGTAATGAAAATTTAATTCTGTGTCTCTAAAGGTTTATAAGTTTATCACATTTAGGTCTATCTGAGCCAACCTGAGTCAGTTTTTGCTCATATGAGGTAGGAATCCAGCCTCACTTCTTCGCATGTGGGTCCCGGGCCAGGACCATCTGTTGAAAAGACTGTTCTTTCCCACCACTGAATTTTCCTGGCATTCTTATCCAACATCAATTGATCACAAATGTAAGGTGGTTCTTTTCTGGACTCCAAAGTCTATTCTATTGATTGTATGTCTATTTTCATGCCAGCACTATACTATAAGGTTTGAAATTGAAAAGTGTGAGTCCTCCAACTATTCTTTTTCAAGAACCTTAGGATTTTTTGGGTCTCTGGCATTTCTGTATAAATTTTAGGCACAGGTTGCCAATTTCTGCAAAAAAAAAAAAAAAAAAAGCAGCTAGGATTTTAGTATGGATTGAATTGAATCTTTAATCAGCGTGAGGGCTCTTGCTCTCTTAGAATGTAGTCTCCTGACCCATGAACATCAAATGTCTGTTCCCCTCCTTTTGACGCCTTAAGTAACTGTCTGCTCCGGGAAGGCCTCTGCGGGGGCTTGGAGGAGAACAGGCGGCCCGTCCGAGCGCCGCAGTGGGCGTGCGGGAAAGGGGGGGTGGGGGCCCCGCACGGCAGGGGCGAACTTCAGGAGTGACAGCTGTTTTCTCCTGCTCTGTCCCGTGTAGATGCCCGCGGGTCCCACGTGTGCCCATACTGTTTAGGTCGGCTCTACTTTTTCAACAGTTTTATGGACACTGCAGTTTTCAAGGTACAGGTCTTTTCACTTCTTCTGTTACCTTTATTCCTAAATATTTTTACCCTTTTTGGTGACGTTTCAAATAATATGTCATAACTCTGGAATTAAGATGCTTCCCTCTTGAGGGTTTGTGGTGGTTGCTGGTGTCTCTCTGTTCGGTGACTCCTGGGCTAATTCTGTGACGTGCATCCTTTCCCAAGTGTGGCCACCGAAGTGTCGGCGTAGTCAGCTTAGCGGCCGCGTGGTGATCGGACAGAGTCCCCCGTAAGCGACAGGCACGGCGAGGCTCGCGGCCTGTGCTCCGGGCCCTGCGCGGGCTGGGGGCCCGCCTTCCACCCGCCGGCTCGCCGCGCCGTGAGCCTTCACTCCCCGGGGGCGCCGACCCCGCGGTCAGCCCGGCGGGGCGGGACGGGCTTCCCCGGACGGACGGCCCCAGCCCGCACACGCCCGCACACGCCCCGCACACGCCCTGCACACGCCTGCGGCCTTCCGGGTCCCGGAGACCAGCGCGGACCTTTCTTCCCAGGCCGCCCGTGACCCCGTCATTCCCCAGCCCGTCCTCGTTCTCTCTTTCGTGTTGTAGTGAGACACCCGCACCGGAGGTGTCGCCCTCAGCACTTTCACGGCGCCGTCCCTGCCGGCGCTCCCCGCCCGCGCTGTGCCTGCCCCCGGCGCGCGCTCTGTCCGCGCGGCCGAGCTCCGTGGGGTGAGGGGCTCTCGGGTCGCGGCGAGCGGGTCCTGCCCCTCTGAGGCGGCGCGGCTGCTGGTTTTGAGGGCTGGGGAGAGGGAGATCGGAAGTGAAAGCCCCCCAAAGCCTGCTGCTGAGATTCAGGGTAAACCCTCCTTGGCTCGGGGCAGGCCTTTGGTTAAGTTTCACAATTCTCAGAAAGTGGAAATTAACCGATTCTCAGAGAGTGGAAAATTCGGACCGTGTTCCCCGGGGTCCGTATCGGGCCTGGGGGAGGGGCGGTTCGCGGACGAGCGCGCCGTCGTCCAGAGGCGCCAACAGGGCTGCCCGCGGTCCCCGCCGCTCGGTGCCCCCTCGCTCGGGCCAAGGAGAGGTGCCTTGTTCCCTGAGGAAGAACTCCGTCGGTGACCTAGGTGGCTCAGCAGCCCCTGACTTCCGTGACAGCCGGTACGGGTCACTCCGAGGGCTTGTCGCAGCCTCCCCCCCGAACTATGACAAGAAACGGGGGGAGTAGGAAGCGGGGAGGGGGAGAATCCTTCTCGTCTAAGTGTATCATAGTGACTGTGTTATCAGTACTTGTTTAATGCTGTTAAAGGAAATGTGAATGAATTACATTTGGAGCCGATGGAGTCCTTTTGCTAATTGGCCTCCTTACATCGTGTTGGAGATCTTTTTTTTACACATTAAGAGGTACTTTTTTATTCTGCCTTTTAATATTCTGCTGTGGAGAAAATAGTTGGGTTCAGCCATGAAATCCAGTCATTATCACGTTATTATCACAATAGTAACGAGGGGCAGTGTGTTTGCCTGCAGGCTCTGAGGGATGGTGCTTCTGCGAGGCTCCCAGGAACAAGCTTTTGAAAGGACGCTTGATTCTTTGCCGGTTCTCAAAAGGGTGGGTGGGTTCCCTGGCCTCTCTCACAAAGTGGAAGGTAAATTCCTGCTTGTCATAAACAACCGTGTTTACTTACGCGCGCCGTACATGCCGCGGCCGCACAGCTGCGATCCCTGCTGATGGCGCAACACACAGGTCATCCCGTCTGTGGCTGCCGGGAGAGATTCAGGCCTGTCCTTTGTCCTTTTGCTGTGACCCTCGTGCTCCTCAGGTGACTCGGGCGTCGGCACCTCCCAGCCCTGCAGGACGCCTGCTCCTGAGGTCACCGTTTGGAGACGAGGACACAGCGCGGATCACAAGCACCAGGAAGCAGCTGAGATGAGGGAACAGAGAGATGTGTCCTAAGTGAAAGAACAGGACAAAATTCCAGGAAAAGAAATAAATGAAATGGAGGCAAGCAGTCTACGAAACGCAGGGCACAAAACGCTGGTTACAAGGAGGCTCATGAACTCACGGGAAGAACAGGCGAACTCAGTGAGAGCCGTTACGAAGAGATGAGGACCCTGGGAAAGAGCCAGTCCGGGTGGCGAATGGCGCGGCTGCCGTGAAGGGCGCACGGAGCCCGCGGGCGAGTCGGCGCAGCGGAGGGCCGAGCCAGCGGTTTAGACGGTAAGCCGAAGGAGGAAGAATTTTAATTAGTTTTTTATTTTAATTTTAATTTTTTACTGTTCACATACATTTGTTCCCATTTACCCGCCACCACGTTCCCCCGCCCCAGTCATTCCCCGAGAGAAGAATTTTTAAAAATGAGGAAAGTTCAAGGGACCTCTGGACAACCTCGAAGTCTGCATCGTAGGGCCCCACTGGGCGAAGAGAGAGAGACCAAGGACCCAGGACCTACTTGAAGAAGTAATGGCCACAAACCGTCCTAACGCGGCGAAAGAACCACACACACAAGTGTGGGAAGCACAGAGAGTCCCCAAAAAGATGGACCCAGCAGGCACACGCCAAGCACATCCTGATGAAAACGCCAAAGATTAAAGACAAAGAGAATCTTAAAAGTGGCAAGTTAAAGGCAGCTACTGACATGGGAGTGCCGGAGGGCCCACAACACTGTCTGCTGATTTCTCAACAGACACTTTGCAGCCAGAGGGGATTGTCATGAAATATTCAAAGTGAAAGAAAGTAAGGACCTGCGATCAAGATGACTCCACCCACAAAGCTGTATTTCAGAATCGACGCGCAGATGCCGAGCTTCCCAGACGAGGAGACGCTCCAGGAGTTCACCGCCAGCAAATCGGTATTGCTAGGGATGTTAAAGGGACTTGTTTAAGAGGAAGAGGAAGAAAAGATGAAAAATACAAATAATAAAATGGCGGTGACTACATACCTGTCAACAGTGTCTGCAAATGTAAATGGACTAAATGCGCAAATGAAGAGGCCGGGGTAGCTGAGGGGTCAGAAGACCGGGCCCTCCCACGTGCCGCCCGCAGGAGACCCAGCTCAGGGCGGGAGACGCAGAGCCTGAGAGTGAAGGGAAGGTTGGCAACACTTGCATCACATGCAACAGACTTGGTGAAACAAAGACTCTAACAAGATAAAGAACATTGAATACACAGTAACCAAGATATGGACAGGACCTGAGTGTCGCGCTGATGGATGAATGAATGAAGAAGACGTGGTCCAGAGACACAGCGACATGACCGAGAGCTACGGACGCCTCACAGGGACGCAAAGTCCGGCGTCGGGCGCGAGGCCGGTGACAGGGCCACGCCTGGTGCCCGGTGGGCACGGGAGGCGCTGGGGGACCCCTTGTAGGGTGTGGGATTGGGCAACCACTACGCCCACTCCTGAAACCAGGGTAACACTGTTACCTGACACTGGAAAATAAAAAAATGAAAGACTGGTTACGATGGTAAATTTTGTGTTACATGTATTTTGCCACAATTACAAAATTGGAAAAAACGTTCTCCACATACCACGTTTTACACCTCTGTTTTCAAACTTTGTAGCTCGTCTGACACAGCCGGCCTCACAGCCAAACGCAGGTCTGACCTGCTTCTGTCAGGAAAAAAATCTGAATTTGTTTTCGTTTCAAATCATTATATTGTATGCCTGAAACTAATATAACCAATATAAGTTTGTATGACGACTATATTTAAACTTTAAAAAAATTAAAAATTAACATGTTAAGACCTATTTTGAGGAAAATTATTAAAGGAACGGAGAAATGAATCGAGATGCACCTTAGATCCTGGGCCCAGTGCCGTGTGCCGGGGACGCTGCGGGGGGCGTCTGTGAGGCCCGCGGTTTCCGCTCAGGGGGCTGCAGGGCGGGGCACAAGCCGGGCAGGCGGGGAGCGGGCAGGGCCCGCGTCGCGTTCGGCTCGGGGGACAGTCAGCTGCAGGTCAAACTCAGAGGTCAGAAATGCCCTTACAAGTTTCATTCGACAGGACGAACATCTTTTTATACATTTAGTGAGAAAAAGGCATATACAGATGACAAAGTAACTGCTCAGGATGTTGGCAAGTATCAGGCAGCTGACCCGGGAAAGACGCCAGGTGACCCCGATAGGCGTGCGCTGTGGTGGGGACCCCAGATGGGGACCAAGTCCCGTCCCACGGACGTCGCAGGCGAGATGCCTTCTGTCCTGAAAACCTCGGGAGCCGCTCAGCGGGCAGCCAGCTGTGCGCGGAGTTAACACCGAGAAGACAGGCAGTGCTTCTCCTTCGGTGGGCGCCGGGCTCGCTCCCCGGCCGCCCTCCCCGGCCGGCCCTGCGGAGTCTGAGCCTTTCTTCCCCAGCCTGGCCGTGGGAGGAGGCTTTTCCCAAACCTGGGTTCTGTGTTGTTCCACTGCCGTGGGCCTTGAAGATTTTTCATTCCCGGGGCAGTGCCGGGAGGGTGAGGAGCTCATTTTCCTTTGCTTTTTAAAAGGGAAATGCCTCCGGAGACTGGTTCTCCCAGTGACTCCGACAGCGATTTCCTTACAACCAGGGGCTTTATGCGTGGGGTCCCCAGGCCAACAGCATCAGCTTGTCCTGGGACCTCGTGAGAAACGCAGATTCTTGCGCTGGGCCCCAGTGGCAGAGCTGGGGGCTGTCCAGCTGCCTGGTGCCGACCTGCATGGTTTGAGCGGGTTTGCCTTGACGTAAAGACCAGAGGATGCAGCGGCTGGTTTTGTGTAAACATTAGGCATCTCACTTTTGTGTATTTTGGAACCACTATAATTACTTTGCAGTTCTGTTGAAGAGCACAGATTCTGTCTGCTTGTTGCCAAGTGAGGGAAACAGCCAGAACCTCAGTCCAAACAAACAGAGGCGGCGGCGCTGGGCCCTGGACAGGTCACCCGGTGGGAGGTGACCTGGGGTCCTCCGCTGGCGGCAGCGCCGCGGCCTCTGAGCCGGGGCCCGGGCGGCTGGGAAGGAGGGGCCGGGGCGACCCCCGAGCAGGCAGGGCGAGGAGCATGTTTTTGGAAGAGGGATCTGCTCCGTCTCCCTGGCCGGCCCCAGAACCTGCGGTCTCTCCCTGCGATGTGTGGGCACCCTCTTCCCAGATTCCTTCTTTCCTTTGCCTCCCCTTCTGACCCTTTTGAAGGGCCTCTGTTCTTTATAAAATGCAAATTATATCAGGTCACTTCCTTGCTTGAAATTAAAATTGTTCCAGGACTTCCCGTGCCTGTAGGAAAAGGTCCAGAAGTTTCAGCTGCACCCCGGCCCCTCACGTACCTGAGGTGCCTCAGGGCTGTGCAGACGGCTGGGCCTGAGGGCAGGTGAGGGATGAACTCCTGTTCCATCCCACCTGCCGTCCTCACAATCCACCTTGATGTTGCTGCGCCCCGGCAGCCCGAGCGACGGCGGCCGCCCTGTGCTCGGTCACAGGGAGCGGTCCCCTCTGCGCTCCACAGGCCCCACGGGCGGTCCCAGTCACCGCTCTGCCCCAGGCTCAGCAGACACTTGTCCTTGATGTTCGGTGCCCTTTCCCTGCTGTTCACTGACGCCCGTGTCTTGCGTTGTAGTTCGGGGCCGAGTTCCGAAGGTTCTCCTTAGACCGTCAGAAGCCCGGGAAGTTTGAGGACTTCTACCAGCGGGTCGTGCACACCCACCACATCGCCAACACCGAGGTGACCATCGGCTACGCAGACGTGCACGGCGACCTGCTGCCCATCAACAACGATGACAACTTCTGCAAGGCCGTGTCGAGCGCGAACCCCCTGCTCAGGGTCTTCATCCAGAAACGAGGTACTGGGGGCCCGGCTGCCGCTCGGGCCGGGCGCGTGGGTCAGGGGCACACGCCCCCCGTCTGTCTGTGTATCTGTCCATCCAGAACCGCGGGAGGAAAGCAGGTTTTCTCGCCAGCGGCAAGAGACGAAAGGAACGAGCATTTGCTCGGTCAACGTGACTGTATGAGAGAGGCTGAAAAATATTTCAGTGGCATTTTCCACTTTAGATGGTGCTGATGTCTGATTGTTAAATGCTGAGGAGAAAAATACTATCGATACTTTCAGTTTTTTAACTGAAGTGAGTTAATTCTGTAGTGAAAAGGCCGCAGTTAGCAGCCCGAGCAGGAAGCCAGCAGCGTCCCGCTGTGACCGGGCCCGGAGAAGGGCACTCACATCCCGCTGTGCCTTTGGCCCGTCAGCCCCACGGGCCGAGCGGCACTGTGACAACGTCACGGTCTCCTGAGAAGTGAGCGGCTGGCGTGGGCCAGTGACGGGGGGCGGGGCCTCGCGTGCTCACCCCTCGAGCCGCGCTCCAGGCTTGTCTCCTCTTCGCTGAGTTTGGGAGAACCTTAGCATTTCAAAGGAATGTGCCGTTCACCCTTGAACCACGTGGGGTCAGGGACGCCGAACCCTGCGCACGTGAACGTCGCCTGTGACGTTTGACTCCCAGGGCGTAGCTGCCCCTGGGCGTGCACGGGTGATCGGCTCTGGGACCCCGCGGGGGCCGGGATCCAGGGTGCTCGGCCCCTCCGGAACAGCCTGGGCCAGTGCACAGAGGCAGCCCACCCCTGCTGCCCCCTGCTGCTCAGAAGCAGCGGGCGTCGCTGGGAGGACGCCTGAGGGTGGCAGGACCCACGTGGGACGCGCCTGCGTCGTTCAGGGTCTGCGGTGCTGATGGGCGGCGCCGCCAGTTGGGCGCGGCCCCTGAGTCCTGCAGGTGGCATCCGGTGGCTGACCTGGGCACGACAGCCCCTCCTTCCCCGCGCGACCTTCTGTCGCAGGTGAGCGCCGCGCCGCGGGGAGCCGTGGCCGTGGGGCCACTCGCAGCTCACGCGGGAGCCACTGTGACCGAGGGTTTGGCAGGAGGAGAATGGTCCATGTCTCCGGGAGGCGGGCGGCTCCTGGGGCAGAGCCTGAGCACTGGCTAAAAGCAGCAGCCACCGTGTCCTGGGCAGAGGCTGCTGGGCCTGTGCCGGGCGCCTCTCTGTCGCAGGGGGTCCTGGGGGGAGCGGGCGGTGGCGCGGAGCCTGGAGCTCCGGGCCGTGAGCGGCCGCGTCCTCCTGTTTGCGGTGCCAGGCAACAGCAGGAGGCCGCCAGCCCCCTTTGGACTGTGTGCTGGCACAGGATCAGAAAGCTCCGCATCCGTGTTCCTGCTGAGCCCCGGTGTCCTGCTGACGGCCTGAGACGTCAACACAGCTGTCCCTTCCCCACAGTGGCCGGTCAGGACCCTCCCCGCCTCCGCCGGGCCTGGCTGTGCCGCGGCCGCCCCGGCCCCACCCCAGCCACCCGTGGTTGGTGTCCACGTCCCGCTCCGCGGAGGGGCGGCTGCTCTCTCTGCTGCGGCCGCCCCCCTGCGCCCGGGGCTGGCGTGTCCCCCCGCCCTGCCCGCACGGCCCGGCGCCTGCTCCTCGGTGCGGGAGGCGGCCGAGGGGGTGCGGTGCTGCATGCGCAGTGAGGCTGCGGGCCTCATTGTCCGCCTGGCGGCCGTGCGTCTCAGCTGCTGCGCGTGGGGCTGGGCTCGGAGCGGGATGGCGGGTGCCTGCCGCCCTGGACCAGGCCTGTGCTCGGGACACGTGGCGCCCGCCCGCTGTCTCCCCGACGCCAACGGGCCCCGGACGCCCGGGTCTGCGTTCGCAGGCAGAGGTGCGTGACCCGCCAGGCCCTGCCTCTCCCAGGCCGAGCCTCCCATCGCGCCTCCGCCGCCCACCTGCCTCTTCTCCCTCCTGCAGTGCCGGGGGATCACCCGAGTCCCCCAAGCCCCCCAGAGGCGCCGGCCTCCCTCCAGCGCCTGGTCCGCGGCTGTGACCAGCTAGCCCCCTGTCCTCACCCCGCCCCCCAACCCGGGTTGTGTTCAGGCTGAAGCAGGAAGTCGCCGCAGGAGTGTCCGTGGGTCCGTGGTGGCCTGGCTCGCTCCTGCCCGCGGGACTCACAGACGCGGCGCTGTAGGCGGGTGTGTCGAATGTCGGTGGCAGCGGATCGTTATTTTAAAGCGATGGTGCAGGTCAGCGTATTGGTAAAGAAGTCGGTCAGCCAGCCTTCCTGTCGGGGTCTCCGCACCCGCCGGGCGGACCACGCACAGACCAGAAACGCTTGGGACAGAGCCTCGCTCTTGCCGCCGTGTGCTCCACAGGGAGGCCTGCACGGCCGCATCCGCACTGACCGTGCGCGGTTTTCCCTGCGACGCCCCATGCGGTGCAGAGCGACAGCTGTTGGCAGGGCGCTTGCACTGTGTTGGGAGCCACGAGTAACCAAGAGACGATGGGAGTGTGTGGGAGGCTGCGCGTAGCTCGCACGCGAACCCTCAGCCATTTTAAACGAGGGACTCGAGCGTCCGTGGATGCTGCTGTCGGTGGGGGTCCTGGAACCCATCCCCCACGGGTGCCGAGGGGCGGCGGGTCGTGCGGCCTCACGCCTTCGCTGCGGTGTTTTGATCATTGCGCCTCAGGCGCTCAGGTCCCCTGCGACCCCGAGTCCGTGGCTGTGGGCCTTGGAGGACGGTTCCCGAGCCGGCGTCGCCAGGCGTCGCCAGGCGTCGCGGCCGCTGAGGGTTCTCGGGCTGAGGCCCCGGGGGCTCCGACAGCAGGCGGGGCCGATGGGGCGCCCTGGCCGGAGGCGGTGGGGGCTTTTCCCGAGGACGCCGGAGGTGCTCCTGGCCGAGGGGCCCAGGCCCTCCACAGGCCGTCCCGCTGTCTGTCCAGGCTGGGCCGCTGTCTGTCGGAAGCTGTGGCCTGGCCTTGGTGAAATGACAAGGTTCTCAGGCCTATTGCTGTCACGCTTCGCCCACTTTAGCAAGAGGGTAAAGGGGTCACGGTGGCAGAATCTGGGGTCCTGTTTGCACACCTGGGTCACAGACCCAGCCGGTGTGAGGGACGCACTTCACGCTGTGCCCTGGGGGCCCCGGTCCTGGCCCAGGGAGTGCGGGAGGAGGCGCACGGACACTCGGAGTAGCTCTTCCTCGCTTTCGCAGGACAAACAGGAAGTGCAGACACCCACGAAATAAGTACTTCAACGACCAGAGTTCCCTGTCCTCGCGTAGTGAGAGGGGGCCCTCTTCACTCCTGGGCGCCGGGGAGAGGCGGCGGAGCCCTCGCCGCCGGCTGCCCGGGGTCCGCGCTGCGCGGGGCGGCAGAGGCTGCGGCAGCCTTCCTGGCCGGGGAGAATCCCAGCGCAGTTACAGTGCACAAACTGTTTACTTTCAAACTAACCTAAATATAGCACATTTGCATGTATTTGTTAACTGTTCTCTGGCATGTACTTGGGTTCACAGAATGAGGAAGACACATTTGTAGAGTTTTTCTTTTTCCCAGTCAGAGCGGCTTGTCGGGGCGCGGGGCCGGGGCGGGGGGGGCGCGGAGGTCGGGCCCGCGCGCGGCAGGGAGCCCTCCGCGCGCCTCATCTTGGACGTCTGCCCCCTGCCCCGCGCAGCCCTTCCTCGGACGCTGCCCAGCGCTGCCCCGGCCGTCGGGCGGCTGGAGTCGCGGGCAGGGGCAGGCGCGGGTTTGCCGCTTGGGGTCCCCTGTGTCCCAGGCCCTGGGCTTCGCGCCCTCTGCTTTGGAGCTTTTTCCCGAGACACTTCTTTGCTTGTCGCTGGCTCCTGGAAGTTTTCGTATTTGGAGACTCTCTTTCTTTCTTTTTTTTTAATTGTAAAAAAGGGCAAAACCTCTCCCACGCCTCCTGTGGGAAAATGCAGAAAACAAATGCCTGACCCGCGACCCCCCCCCGCCCTGCGCCTGCCAGGGGTGGGCGCGCTGGGTGAGCGTGCGCTGATGCAGCCCTGGGGAAGGAAGCAGAGCCCGGCGCCAGGGCGGCTGCGAGCACACGGTCCACCCGCGTCCGGGTGGGCCCGCCCCCCCCCCCCCCAGCCGACTGCGCTCCCTGAGGCCAGCCGCCCACCTTGCATGTGACTGGCACAATGGGATCGGAGTCTACTCTTTTCTTATTTATTTCCTAGTTATATGTACTTTTACATAGTCAAGTCCGTAGTATACTTAGAATGTGGGTTCCTGCGTTTAAAAAACTTAACATCACAACCATATCCTATATCATTAAATTCTCTGTAAAACTTCTTGTTTTTAAAGACTTTTCTGTTCATAGCATATTCGTAAAAGAAAATTAAAACCATGGAAACATGGTGTAATTGTATTGTCTAATTTTTGTACAAGTATTTAGATCTCTACCAGCCTTTTAAGGGACCTACCAGCCTTATGAATGTGACAAAATATAACCGACCCCTTACTGTTTCTGTTTCAGCTGTTCCAGTCTCTCATCACTAAGAACCGGGCTGCCCTGGGTCAGGCACTGTCAGCGTAGACGGGACGGACGTGTTCTCTGTGGACTCAGGGCGCGGGTTTTGAGCGGAGGTGTTTGTTTCCGGTGGCCTCTCTGCAGCAGGGCCTGAGCAGGGTGCCCTGTGAATTGGGGGCGGTGGCGGGAAGCAGGCTCACTTTGACCTCGCCCCGTTCCGTGACCGTGGCGGTGAAGGCCTGCGAGGATCGGCCCCAGGGTGAAGGCGCGGGGTGGGGTCTGCGCTTCTGCGAGGGCAGCACGCGGCTTGGGCCGCCAGCGACCCCGCGGGTCTGGGACCCCAGCCTGCGCCTGCCCCGCCCCCGACACTGGCGTCACGGGCCCTGTGTTTGGGGCCCCTCGCAGCCTGGCCTCACTGGGTAGCAGCGACGTCCCCGAGGGGGGCTGTGCCGGGGGCTGGTGGCTTCCCCGGAGGCCAAAGTATTGGTGGCTGATTGGTCACCTCACCGTTTCCTCTCTGCCACGTTGGGGTGGCTCGCTGTGACAAGGACACCTTTATTCAGGCTGGGCTGCAATGCGGGCGAGCCAAAGATCTACGTGTTCGATAGGAAATCGGGCCCAGCAGGGCCTGGGCTCGCTCTCTGTGGTCAAGCCCGTGGCCGCGGCTGGCGGTCAGCCAGCGGTCGGCCCGCGTCGTCGTCAGGGTTTTCTTTGGGACGCGGAGCCGCCGGCCCCTCAGGTGGTGGAGCCTCGCCGTGTCTGTCTGCAGGGGTCCGGGCTCTGCACAGGGCTGCGGTGGGGGGTCGCGGGACAGGCCGCAGCCCCTAGGCCGCCCGCCCGTGGGCCTGGCCGCTGGGAGGGTGCTCAGGACGCGACCCCTCCCTGGTCCCCCCGCCCCACGACTGCGGGCTGTGACCACGCGTTCCTCCCCGGACTCACACCTCTCCCCTCCCCGGCACAGCGTCTGCTCTGCGAGTGCAGGGTTTGCTGGGGGCGGTGGGGGCTCCGCGGAGCCACGGGGGTGGGCCAGCCCGGCGGGTGGGGGGGGGCCGCCCAGGCGGTGCCGAGCCTGACGGACAAGGGGAGGCTGAAGCTGCTCAGTGCCTCCTGCGGCAGGTGTGCGGTGCGGGGGGCCCTGCCGCGCCTGCAGAGCACCGAGTGCGAGTCGGTTTTGTTACTGTCGCCGAAGCTGGCAGAACCAGGAGTGCCCCTCCCCCCGCCGTGGGGAACAAGGGGTTAAATTCATGTCGCGTGGCCCTGGGGGGGTGGGGGGTGGCTTTGGCCTCTGACACCTTCCAGAACTGGGTCTGGGCTTCGTCCCCGGCCCGGCCGGTGGCGCCCAGGTCAGCCGGCCTGACGGCACCGAGGCGTCCGCCCCCCCAGGAGCAGTGGTGCTTTCGTGGTGCGTGGCTGTGAGGTGCCCCTGGTACGCAGGCCTTTACCTGCACTGGTTTGGAGTCCAGAGATACAAAAATTTCCGCCCTGACCGCTTTTCTCTGCCAGCCGCGTAAGCAAGATTTGGATTTCCTCTTGCGCAGCGGTTTGTCTTCCTGTTTTTTTCCCTGTGTCTCTGTACTTTCCACACTGTCCTGTGGGAAAGTGACTCAGCGCGGAGGCTCCACCTGCACCCAGGTTCCCGCACCCGCCGAGCACTTGGTAGCCTGTCACGGGCGCAGACAGGGAGTGGGGGTGAGGCCGACAGTTGCACTTGCAGCTACTCACCCCTAAGCTGCTTCCTGTGGGGGCGTGGGTGCCGGTCCCCGCGCCCCCCGGGGTGTGCCCAGCCCCCACGGAGCCACGAAGGGCGGGTGGCCGGGTGGCTGCCGGCCTGTGCAGGGCAGGGTTGACGACCCCATGTGTTAACTAACAACAGAGGCTGATTTCTATCGTGGCAAAGCATCCGTAACACAAAATTTACTACCGGAACGACTTGTGATTGTGCGGCTCAGCACCACTGAGCTCGTTCGCGGTGGCGGTGTCTCCTGAACTTTTCCGTTTCCCTGCCCGCGACTGCAGCGGTGAACCCGTGTCTGCTTGGCCGCGTTACAGTCAAACTCCCAGGGCAGCTCCGCACGGGTGCTGTCACCGCCTATAAAATGTGCACGGGCACACTGACAAGTGACATCCGTCCACAGTCACCTTGGATGTTTCAAACCAAAGCAAATTGCAGGAAATAGCTGTTTCTTGTGCGTGGGAGCCCTACAGAGATGCGGCTTCCCAGTCCCCTGGTGCCTACACCTGCTCCTAAGCATCCAGCCACCTCCGGACTCCACGTGGCAGGTGGCGAGGCTCAACTTGCATTTCTACCCTCAATTTCCACGAGGCCCTGCCCTCTAAGGTGTTCAGGACCTGCTGAGTGGGAGGCGCCGGTGGGGCTCAGCCTCGGGCCACTGTGCGGGGCCGCCCCCGGCCATCGCTCAGGAGCCGCGCACGCGCGGCGTGCACGCTGGTGCCAGGGAGGCTCGGAGGAGCAGAGACAGTGCGCGCTGGCCCGGGGCGCCGCCCGCCGCCCTCTGCTGAGGACAGGCCTGCGGCTGTTCGCACCCACTGGGCTGGCGGGGCTGGTGGCGTCCGGGCACCGCTGAGGGCAGGCAGGGCCGTGGCGGAGCTGGGAAGGGGGGGATCTGGCTGGCACCCCCGAGGCCTCCTTGTGGGGCTCCTTCGATCTCCTGTGAAAGGAAAGACAGCGGTGGGCGTGGCGCCCTGGCCGAGCGCGCTGCTCTAAGTACCGGGCTCCCCTGCCAGCGGTTATTTTCAGCTGTTTGATTACAGTTGTCCTGTCTGGTCACCGCCTGAGCGTCTTGTAAACACAGGCTGAGTCGCAGCCCTGGGCTGCGGAGGCGGCTAGGGGAGGGGCCGGAGGATGCGGGGGAGGGGGCCACCAAGCGCGCCTGGCCCTCAGCGCGGGCGCAGCGGCTGGAGCGGGGTCAGCCGGCCGGGGTGGGGCGCTGCCCGGCAGAGGCGGGGCGACCGTGGAGCTGCCCGGGTCCCGCTCCACGGTCTCAGCACCAGGGTTTCCGGCAGGGGGTCAGCCCACGGGTCCCGCAACGATGCTCCTCGGGGTTGCTGAGTCCAAGCCTTAAGATGAAACAGTGTCTCATTACATCGCAGACTCAGGGGAGCAGGGACCCTATCAAGGGAGAGGGGTGGACTGAGTGCCAGGCACTTGCTTCTGGTACTGAGTGTCCACAAGGGCCCCCTGGTTCCAGTGACCGGCTTCCTCCCCGTCTCGGCTGTGGCCCTGGGCAGGTCACTTCATCTCTCCTGTGCCTCGGTTTCCTCGCCTGTTGAACCTGTTTGAGGTGATTAAGTGTTTGGAGACCCCTCAGAACAGAGGTTACACACCAGGCAGTGCCGAGCGTGACAGTGAGTGGCCGTCCTGGCCCCTCCAGGCCCCAGGCAGTGCAGCGCGGGCGGGGGTCCTGGTCCCTGAGCAGCAACAGGGAAAGGCTGTGCCTGCGGCTCCCTCAGCGCCTGGGCCGCCACCGCCGGGCTGCGTCCTGAGAGCACTGGGTGTCCCAGCGGCCCCGACGCTGTCCTCCTCCCACGGCCTGTGGGACACCGGTCCCTTCCACCTGCAGCAAAGTTTAAGGACAGGCGAGCCCGGTGCCACACGTTGCGTGCTCACTGGGGAGGCGTCTGCTGTGCAGAGCCTGTGTGTGGCACCACCCCTGCCCCCTGCCCCTGCCCCCAGGGCAAAGCCCAGCCCCTGCTGCGGAGAGAAGCCTGACTGTGCTCCCACACCATTAGAGGAACCCTCCCTGGGTTCCCCCTTGATTCCTGAGGGTGGTCCTGACAGCCAGACAGGATGCGAAGACATGGCCATGAAGCCTGTTTTAGGGATCAAGGGCCACATCCTGTGCGTTGCTTTTACAGAGATCTTGCACGGGTTCCTGTGCGGACGCACGTGTCCAATCCAGTTTGGTGGGTCCTTGGCGCGTTAGGCATAGAGTTAACGCGTGACTGAGCAGCTCCACCCAAGACATAGTTTTACTTTTTTCTGTCCCACCTGGATGCCTTTGACTTCTTTTTCTGTTTTAAATTTTTAAAAAAAGATTCTACTTTGAGAGAGAGGGGACGGGAGGGAGAAAGAGAGGAAGAGACACATCGATGTGAGAGAACCATCGCTTGTCGCACGCACCTTGACGGGGGACTGAGTGTGTAACCCAGGCACGTGCCCGGACCTGGGGTCGCACCAGCGACCTTTTGCTTTGCAGAGCAGCACCCGGCCCACCGAGCCGCACCGGTCAGGGCTGGTTTCTGCCTCTGGCCTCAATGCCCTGGCCAGAACCTCCAGTGTCGTGTCAAACAGAAGAGCAGGTGCCCTTGTCCTGTTAAGCGACGGCCGTTGGCACCAGTTTGGTACCAAAAGGAATTCGCAGTTCGCGTTGCGGTGAAGAAGGAAACTTTATTCAGTGCAAACAGCTCAGTGACCAAGTAGCCCAGGCCTGCCCCACACGCAGGTCGGGTCGGCTCGGCTCTGCACGGGCAAGACGTCCTCCTCGGTGTCTCCACTCTGGCCGTGGGGAAGTGCAGCCCTCGGTCTGCGGTGGGAGGGACAGGGCGCT
This sequence comes from Pteronotus mesoamericanus, assembly GCF_021234165.1. Lineage (NCBI taxonomy): Eukaryota > Metazoa > Chordata > Mammalia > Chiroptera > Mormoopidae > Pteronotus > Pteronotus mesoamericanus. Next base: position 44,608,354 of record NW_026555247.1, read on the forward strand.
CCCTGAGCCCCGGGGCAGCTGGCTGAGGCCGACAGAAACCCGCTCCCTGACGCCGGTCCTCATGCAGACGAGGGCTCCAAATCCTCGCTGTTCGATTGGTCAGAATGGAGCTGCTCCGATTGGTCAGCGAGACGCTGCCGGCTCCAGCGGGATGGGGAAAGCCCCTGGCTTGTAGGTGGAGGCAGGATTCCAGGAAGTGCCCTCTCAGGGCCACCCAGAGGGCCGGGCGCCGGGCGGGCAGGCCGGTCAGGGCAGGCCGGTCAGTGCAGGCCGGTCCCTGACGTCCAGTTTGCGTGCGAGGCCCCTGGCAGCCGTAGCTGCAGGGCCGCCAGTTAAGCCGCCGTCTTCCTTCTCGGGGTGCACAGTGCTGCTGCCGGTCCTGGGGTGAAAGCACCCAGCCTTCCTTCCATGAGCGTGAGGTTCTCGTGTTTGTTTTTTACATCAGGGCAAATGCATCTGGGGGGGATGGTCTCTTTAATTTCATCTCATTTGGGAAAAAAGAGGATCAAAGAAAGCAGAGCTACCTGACCACTAACACAGTTATAAAGAGAAAGTCCATAAAAACCAGAGTTAAAGCGCTTTTAGCCATGTCGCCATCCCCGGCACACACGCCGTTGGAATTACGGTTCTGGTTTGTGTCTGTACGTGTGGTTCCCTGGTGTCCCTGGGCCCTCAGCCCACACCAGGACAGCTGAGTTGACTTCCTGACTCGGGGAATTTAAACTATATACCACAGCTCTATTTAGAGGATTTGTTGCATTGTATTTTCCATTCCTTTTTGTTTAAAAGTTGTGTAAAACGTTGTTGAGGCTGGTTTTGGTAGAGAAGGATCATGATGACTGGTTTTGCTCAGTTCCCATCCTTGTGGTTGGGGGAGCAGCGGGGTGCGGAAGCCAGAGGAATGTCTGCAGAAACCCGCGAGAGGTGCTCCCAGCCTCCGCGGAGCGGAGCCTGTTATTCATAGCACAGCGACGGAGACAGGCGGACGAGCGGGCGCCTGGTGCCGGGTCTGCGAGCAGCGGCTGGGCTCGGGGCGGGGCTCGGGGCGGGGCTCGGGGTCCCGCTCCGCGGGGTTGGGGGCCTTGTGCGCCCTCGGGCGCGGCGAGCTGTCCGAATGGAGCATAAAGGATGGGGAGCGGCGCTGGCAGTTTTGTCTTTGGGTTTTTCAGTCTTGTTTTTCAGAAGCAGCTTGGGGAAGATCAGAACACTTTTCCACAGTGACCGCTATGTGGCTCACCCCGCGCCCCCGCCCCCCGCCCTCCCTGCCGCGTGGTCCCGGCCCGTTTGACAGAAATCGGCTGCACCGTGTCTCACCGCCTCCCGTGCGGCCCTCCCCTTGCTCCCTCAGGCCCTTTCAGAGCCTCCTGCAGACGGGGAGCTCGCGAGGGTGGGCTGGGAGGCAGCTGCGAGGGAGGACGCCGGCCCGACCGCCCGCACAGACTGCCCACCCGCGGGCCCCCCGGGAGGCCTGGCCGCAGGAGGCTGGGGGAGGGGCCTCTGCTGGCAGGCGAGGCGCCTCAGCTTTCTGACACATGTCAGCTTCAGCTCTGCACCCAGCGCTGGAGTAAAACTGTGACATTGGATTGAAAAAGGCGTCCGTGGATGTTTGTCCTGCCCAAAGAACAACTGTCACCTTGTAAGGAATCTATCCGAGCGTGGGCGAGCCGCGCGGGCGTGCCAAGGCCCCGGGGCAGCCGCGCCGCACGGGCCTGGCCGGCGTCTGGGCAGAGGACACGGCACAGGGGCTGCGGGAGAGCCTTCGGCGCCAGGCAGCCCCTGCGTCCAGCCGGTTTCCTTGCTGATGGGGGAGCGGTGCAGCCAGATGCAGGCGTGCGGGATCTCCACGTGGGTCTTTTGCGGGGTAGGCGTCCAGCTCCAGGACAGCAGCACCTCACACAGGGAGAGGCAAGGCCAGCGGCAGGAGGGCGAGAGTGGCAGGCAGCCCCGCCAGCCCGGATGAGGCGCAAGACCGGGCCTCTCTCAGCTTCCGCGCGGCCCAGGGCCCCCCACCCCAGGTTGGAGATGCAGGGTCCGGGTGTCTCCACGGGAGCTCTGTGCGCACCTCTCCCACCCGCCGCCCCTGCTGACTGGCTCGCGTGACCGTTTTCACACGGTGCTGGCTCTGCAGTTGCAGGCCGGCCGAGGAGAGCGGGCTGTGCAGCTGCGCCCGCTGGAAGCGTGGGTACGGCAGCGGCTGGCGCCCGCAGCTCTCCTGGTGTCCTGAGCACCGTGGGTGTTCACCTCTGGTCCCGCCCACGGAGTGCCCCCAGTCACGACGGCCACAAACGTCTCCAGGGTCACCACCTGTCCCCTGGGGTTTGGGAGCCTCGGGGCCGGTCGGGGCCGGTTCCTGGGCTGCAGACTGAGGTTGGCTCCCCACGCCGGCTGCCACTGGAGCCTCGGGGGTGTGGGGTGCGGGGGGTGAGGGGCAGGAGCTGCGCCGGGCGGGCCTCTGTGCTGAGCCCCTGCCGCTGGTGTGGTGGGGGTCAGTTCAGAACGGATGGTCCTTCTGGAAACTTCCAGGCAGCTGCAGGCCCTGGCCATTGGGTCATGCCCACCCTGCTGCCGTTAATGCCGCCGGGATGGGGACAGACAGGGACGCTGCGTCCCAGGCTCCACCCGGGTCTCGTCGGGTCGGCCTGGGGAGCGCCCAGGGCAGCCGGGCACATGGCTCAGGGCCCCCCCCGCTCTCAGGAGCCCCTGCAGGGCGAGTCTGCGCCCCCAGTCGCGGGCTCAGTGCTGCTCTGCGGCCGCCTGTCCCTGCCTGCCGTCGGCCAGCTGTCTCCCCCGCACCCCACCGGAGCCTCTGGTCGGCGGGGCTGCCAGGACTTCGGCCCCGGCGCAGGGCACGTAGCTGCCTGCCACCCCATGTGCAGCGCCCTGGGCTGTCATTACCGGCTCCAGCGAGTCAGCTGTGCAGGCGCGTGGGGAGCCGCGGGGCGGGGCGGGGCTGAAGCCACCGCTGGGGGGACTGCGGGCTTAGATGCTGGCTGCGCCCAAGCCTCACAGAGCCCCCGGCTCTCGGCAGCTGGTGGTACCAGCACACGGCCCTGTAAGGAAAGGAATGTTCTCCTGCCGGTGCAGTGGGCAGGAGGCGCGGCGCTGGGCCCCGGGGCCTGTCCGCCGGGCTGCAGGTGTGCACTGCCGCCCCGGCCTCGCCGCGTCTGGCGCTGCCTCGCTGAGACGTGCCGAGCGATTTTGGCTCCCGGGATGGCAGAGTAAAAATGTCCCCTCTGGTTCCAAAATGGGACTGCGGGCATCCTCCCGGTGGCCACGCCTCGTGGCCCTGGCCGTGGGCACAGCGCTGGGGGTTTGGCCAGAAGCCCCCCCGACGTGGGCTCGAGGAGGGAACCCTGAGTTCCGATCAGTGCCTCGTTCTCAGCCTCCCTTTGTGGCTTCAGCAAAAATGTAGGAAATTGGACGGTCAGCTCATTTCTTCCCGGGACTTGGCCTGTGACTCACCCACCGGCGGCTCTGGGAGGCCCTACCTTCCCCGCTCGGTGCTCCCGGGACCGGGCACACAGGGCGTGCGCCTCAGGCTGTTTTGGCGTCAGTGTGGTCCTGTGTGTGGGAGAGGGGCAGGCTTCGGGGAGGACTCTCAGGGTGGACACGTGGAGGCTGCAGGTGTACCTCGGCCCTGTGGCCCTGTCGCCTTCAGCCCACACCCCTCCGAGCAGCAGGAAACAGCCGCCCCCGCCCGGGTGGGGCCTCCATCTACCACACTTGTTGACCTCGGTTTTCTGCCATGTGTTGTGGAGATAAGCACTCACTTTGGGCTCCCAAAAGAGCCGTCATAAGAGGTTTGTGAAGGTGATGCTCCTTCAAACTGAGTGCCAAAGGCTCCCAGCCCCTTTGCAAATTGCTGTCCTGGGCCGGCCCAGCCCGAGAGCAAGGGGGACCCATGGCTGGAGAGCCTGCAGCTGGGCAGCAGGGCCCGTGAGGAGCTCTCCTGGCAGCTCCCGTGGGCTCTCGGCTCAGTGCCCCTCTCTGCATCCCCATGAGCAGAGGGCTCAGGGGACAGTGTCTGGGCTCGGGCGCAGGGCCTGGGAGCTGTGCTCAGGGGCTCAGAGCTCAGGGGGACTTGGCCCTAAAGGCGCTGGGTTTGCGGCGCCTCAGCCAGAGGCAGAAGTGTCTGCCCTTGGGCCTAGCGGACAGGCCGTTGGGAGCCACCCTCTGCTGGGGTGCGGTTTTTACTGAGAATTGCTTTTCGATGATTGCACTTGTTGGAAGTAACACACAGATTTGTACGTATTTGCCGTTTCCCTCAGCGGTGACAGTGCACAGAGCTGTCTCGCGCCGTCACACAGTGCTGCGGCCCAGCCGCGCTTCCCATCCCCCACGGTCCTTGTTCTCGGTCTCCGTCGTGTGGGCTCGAGTGGGTTTTAGGGACAGATCACAGCTCTCCGGCAAAATAGGACACGGAGTGGTCACCGCTTCCCGTGTTCAGCAGGATGTGCTGATTCCTAGGACTGCAGTCTGTCCGGCGTGCGCTTCCTCTGTTTTCAGGGCTGGGAAAGGGCTGGGCACCCAAACGAAAGTGCACCCGTGCCCCGGCCTCCGGAGAGCGCCCGGCCCCCGGGAGGCCTGGCAGCGCAGAGCCCGGAGGGCCGGCCGCGCGGGCGCCGCGCCTCCCCCAGGCCGAGGCCCGCAGAGCTGAGGCCCTGCAGCCGCTCCGGCGGGGGCGCCCGGGGCTTCGGGGCAGTCCTGTGTCAGTGTTGAAGGGAGCAGGGAACGGCTGTGGGCGGGCGCCTGCCTCCGAGAAGCACGTTCGGGCTCAGCCTCAGCCCCGGGCCCGCCCGTCAGCCTGTCCTCCGCGCGGGACGTCTCCAGGTGGGACAGGGGGGCTGTCGCTTCCGGAGCACAGACACACGTCCTTTGAAACCAGCCGCGCGTCGGCTCGGCTTCCTGCTGCCGCCTGTCCCCCGGCCCCTCGGCCCTCCTTTTTCACGTGGTTCTCTGTTACTCGTACTCCCCAGTTCAAGTGTGAATCCCGACAGTTACAAGAAGTGCCCTTTGGCCCCCACCCCTTCGACCTCCCGACTCCCTCCCTTCATCATGACCTCTCCCTCCTCCACCGCGGGCGGCCCTCACCACGACCCCGGGCGCAAACCGACAAACCTTCTCTCCCCCCAGAGCCCCTCCTCCAGGAAGCCCCTCGGACTGACTGTCCTCCGAGCAGAACGAGGTCGCAGCGGGCTGGGGGCTGTTGGGCAGTGGGGTCAGTGCCTTGGAGGAGCCTGCAGGGCCCCGCTCACTTGTGCTGTTCCTTTGTGGCAGCTGGAGGGAACGCGTAGGCCCCCAGTTCTGCCGCAAAACAATCCCTAAACCGTTGTTCTGTGTACTGTGACGCGTGTGGGTTACGTGGAGGGCTAATTTCATGGGTCACCCTGCCTGGCCCGAAGGGCACCCAGACGGCTGGGGGGACATGACCTGCGTGTGCGGGGGCGGGGGCGGGGCGGGCGGGCGGTGCTCTCAGGTGGGTTGGCATCGCGGTCAGCGGACGGGGCCCGCAGACGGTGGGGGGCCGCCCAGGCCGCGGGGGGCCTGCTCGCAGCCCCAGGACGATGGCCAGGAGCCCGAGGACACGCAGTCAGCGGAGGCTGGTTTTACTTTGAGGTGCTCTCAGGAAAGATCTGTTGTCTGAGGAAACTTGTCACTGAAGTGGCGCAGATGGAGGTGCGCTTCCCCCCGTCCCCCGGGTGGAGTCTGCCCAGGTCGCCGCCCTGCCTGGCAGGTGCCAGGGCTGTGCCTGAGGGTGGCCGCGGCCTGTCTTCCCCGAGACAGACTCCTCGGGCCAGAGCGCGCACTTCCTGGAGCCCATCCCACGTGCACGGCGTTGGGGGAGCTGGTAGTTGAACTCGATGCAACTTAACTTCCTAAATTAGGACCGTCTGCATGGAGCGTTTGGTTTGTTCAATTTTGTATCACGCTGGTCCCAGGCTCCTTCTGCTGGGCAGCCTCTCCTGGGCAGACAGGGGGCCCTCCGGAGACGAGCCCCCCAGCACGGGGTGTTTATGTTTCTGTGTTTTTTAAAACAAGGGCCAAAGCCACTTTGTTTGCTACCTAGAAGTGCACAGGGTGTGACCTAGTATGAGGCAATGGTTTCCTCACTCTAACACTGAAAGCGCAAGCATCAAGAGAGAACTAGATAAATTGGATTTGAGCAAAATTTAAAACGTTTGGGTGTCAAAGGACATTTTAAGTAGAATGAAAGAATAGAAGAAAATTGTTTCAAGTCTTTTAAGAGAGTATATCTAGAGTATATAAAGAGCTCACAGCACAGCTGAACATGGGCAAAGGATCTGAATACGCATTCCTTCCAAGAGGTACACAAATGGTCGATGCGCAGATGAAGCCACGAAAGACGGATAAGAACCAGTGCTGGGATTGTGAGAAGTGGGACCCTCCGGCAGGCCGGCGGCCGCCCTGGAGGCCGGCAGGGAGGTGTGGCTGACCCCGCCACTCCGCCCAGTGTTTCCCGCGTCCACACAAAGGCGTGTTCACGGACGTGTGTGGCATCTCACTCACAGGAGCCAAAAAGTGGAAACAACCCACGGGTCCCTCAAGAACGTGGCTCCACCCAGTGGCGTCCATCCCCACAAGGGGGGTCCGCTCGGCCTGAGAAGGAACTGACCGTTGGCACAGCACACGTGAACCGGGAAACTGCCGTGCTGAGTGAGAGTCAGACAGGAGGGGCCGGGCCGCGGCCGAGTCTGCTCCTGTGAAACGTTCCAAACTGGTGAATCGATAGCGCGAAGAGTGACTCCTGTCGGTTCAGGGCTGGATCGGGCGAGCATTTCCGAGTCCTGGCCTCAGCCCCGCGACCGCAGCGCCAGCCAAGTCCTTGACTTGGGGGTGGGCAGAATGGGTTCTGGGGACCACGGGGGGGGGGGGGCTCGGGCGGGGCCGCCGCCCTCAGGGCAGGAAGGGCCGTTTGCAGGCAGCAGCCGTTCAGGATCCCCTTCCCTCGTCGCCGGAGCTGTCACTACCTGGGGCCTCACGGGGGCGCCGCCCTGCAGCCTCTTCCGCAGTCGGTTTGGGTCACTTTGTAAAACTGTCCGTTAAACTTCCTTTGAATCTGGAACCAGCCCCGATCGAAGCCGCCGCAGGCACTTGGCGCCCACACAGCCGGCCCCTGAGACACAGGGCCCTGCGCGCGACCCGGACGCCCTGCTGAGGCGGGGAGCCCGGCCTGCCGGCTTCCAGGGCGGCACCCCGTCCCGGGCCTGCACCCCCAGGGCGGGCCCTCTGGGAGCCTGGTCTGCACGGTGCCCGTGGGGGGGGGGGGGCTTGAGGGGCCTCAGAGGAAGGAGGCGGCTTCAGGCTGAAGCCTGGGGGCAGAGGGAGCTGCCGGGGGTCCTGGATCCCTTGGTGAAATGCGCCACGTTTGGCTCTCCCACTGGCGTGGCCGCCCTGACAGAGCCCACGCCTCTGGAGCCTGTAGGAGCGAAGTCCTGCCCCGACTCGCCCTGCCCGGCGCAGCGGCCTTGCCGGAAGCGCTGCGTGTGCCTGCGCGTCCGCGCAGGTGCGGGGAGGGAGCCCTGCAACCTGCGCGCCCTGGAGGGGCCGAGACCGGAGCCGGCCTCGCGCGGCCGCCCGTCCAGCCTCCGTGGGAGCTCAGGCCCCGGGCCGCGCACATTCCAGGTGGACAGCCGCTCCCCGCTTCAGTTCTAGGCTTTTCCAGCGGCCCTTCACGTGCTCACGTCCTGCGGTGCTTGGCCCAGCGGCTCTCCCAGGGGAGCAGGCGCGATGCCTCCCCGCGCTGTCGTGTGACCCCGACGTCCCGATTGGCTGGTGAGGAAGCTCCTCTCCTGGGCGCGCAGCCCTCCACCCCGCGCCAGCGTTTCTGCTCCAGGAATCGCGCGTGGCTGGAGCGGAACGGCTGGAGCACCGCCGGCACCGCGCACCCCGATGCCCCGCCGGGCACCGGCGGCTGCGGCGCTTCTGCGCGAAGCCTGGCTCCAGGCGTCGTGTCTGTGGGGCACGCGCTCCGAGATGGTCCTCGCAGCCTGATGGCAGCTGTGGGCCCACCGCGCTCGCGGTGCGGATGGCTCTTCCTCACGGTTTCCTGTGGTCACCGTGACGCGCGGTCGTGTGGGCCATGGGGGCGGCTGCGGTCATTGCACGGCGACCCCATTGCGTGGTGACGTCATTGTGCAGGGCCCTGCGTGCCTGGCGCCGAGCTCCCCGCCCACCCGCCTCGCCGCGGTGCGCAGCTGCGACGCTGGGCAGGTCCGGCCGCGGGAGCTCCGGGGCCTCCGAGGGTCTTGGAGCGGACGTCCGTGGAGCGACAGATCCGCGGGTGCAGCTGGCGGGCCGCGCCCTGGTCTGGGTCCTGCCGCCCCGCGTGCTCCGCGGAACCTCCGCGACGTCGCAGGCGTCACACGAAGGCGGTCCCGAGAAGCACTTTCACCTGTCACGGGTCCCGGTCCTGCTCCGGCGGCGGCAGCGGTGTCCCTTGCAGACACGGGACCTGGACGCGGAGACGGAAAGGCATTTAACTTGAGTGGAGGTGGGAAGGGCGGGCGGGCCGTGCCCGGAGGGTCCCGGCCTGTCCTGCTCGTGCGCCTCGGGGGAAACCACGCGGCAGGTAACGGATTGCTTGGTAAATGAGCCGCGATGACTTGGTTTTGTGAAAAGGCATTTTAGGAACCCAAGCTGGAATCTTAGGAATGAGACATTCTTTAGAAGAAATTTTGGTTTTAGGACCGTGGGGAACTTTTGACTAATGGAGTCCACGTGCGGAGCTTCCTGCGGAGCCGGGCGGCCGAGTGCGGCTGCGGGCGGGGCACCGGGCGGGCTGGGGGGCGCCGCCACACCTCACGGGAGTCCGCGTGGCCGCGGCCGGGCCGCCCCATCTGCTGCGACCGACGCCTGGCCTTGTTCAAACCTGTGAGTTTGAACAGCTGCTTCCCAACTCAGGGGACGTGATAGTGACCAGTGTTACGAGCGCGGGGCGGGGGCGGGGGGCGGGGGGCGGCCGGGGCAGCGTGCGCAGCGCCGCACAGACCGCGGTCACGGGCCGCGCACAGGCGCACCCCTCTCGCAGCCGGACCGACCGCGTCCCAGGGCTCGCGTCTGGGGAGCCCACGTCCCCACGGCCTGCGGTCCACGTCCGGGCTCGCACGCCCCCCCCCCCACCCCCCGCTGAGCGCGCCGGCCGCCTCGCCCGAGCCCGAAGGACAGCGCTCCCAGCGGACCGGAGGCCCTGGGCGTGGCTGCCCTTTCTCGGCTGTGACCGACCAGGGTCTTTGGCTGAAAGCCAGCAAGCCCCCAGTGGGCGACTCTGCGGGTCAGCTTTCCATGTGCCGGGACGCCCTTGGAGGCTGCTTAAATGAACCGGGGTCGCTGGACGCAGAGGAGCGATCAGTTCTGCGGGCGGGCGCAGGTCCGAGGTCAGGGCCCGTGTGCTAGGCCCTCTGGTGCTGCGGTTGGGGCTCCCTAAAGCAGGGGCGCAGCGCAGACGGGCCGAGCCCAGCCCCACCTCCTCCTGCGTCCTCCCGCCTCCGTGCCTGGAGGGGACAAGGGTGAGCACGGCGCTTCAGGGACGGAGCCCACGTGCCCTCCAGCCGCTGTGCACACCGTCGCCGCCGCCTGGGCTGTGGGCTGTCAGCCCCAAGGTCCAGGTGTGGGGCCGGGCGGGCCTGCGCTGGGCCTCCCAGGAGCTGGAAACGCCTTGTAGACCGCGAGGGTTCTGGGGCTGGGAAAATGGGTGGGGGAGACAAGTTCTCCCCCACTTGTCGGACAGTCTCTACGGAGTACACTTAGTGGGATGTTGGAAATGCTGTTTTGTTCTTAAAAAATAAGCTGCCACCGAGTGGCTGGTCGGAAGGGGAGCTGCGGGGTCCCGCCCGTGGGGGCGGTGGGTGTGCAGCCGTGCCTGCGGTGGACCTGCTGATGGGGGAGGCGCACGCGTGCGTTGGGCTCGTTAGCTGACACCAACATCAGTGTCAAGAGTCCATCTGGCGCAGCTGGAACATTTCATCACCTAAAGCGGAGTAACAGCCTGGATGCTGGAGGAGTACACGCGCCACGGTAGCATGTGGTTCCAGGAAAAGGGTCAGAATCAGACTTGTGCACAGAAAGTCAGGAGGCGTAGGAACGCGGAGACTGCCGCTGCTGTGCCGAAACGGTTGCTGGAGGGAACCCGTGGTATTCGGGAGAAGACAATTTGTAGCATAGTGTTTAAAAGTAAGGGCTCGTTTTTGATTCTAGTTACCATCTCACGCGTGAGTAGGCAAACATGAGAAACAGGCAGTATTTGTGCGTGTGAATCGCTAGAAAGGAGGGACATCGGAGACTCTGCCATTTCCCTGGCCCACCTGGCTGTCCTGGACCCTGAGTGCCAGCAAGGGCTGCAGGCCCGGAGTCCTGACCATTTGCCGCTGCTGCGGCCCCCGGGCCTTCCCGCCGGCCTCCTGCCCCCCTCCCAGAAGCCTCATTCCAGGACTCCCCGCCGGGGAGGGGAGGGGACGGGCGGGGAGGGGAGGCCGCGGAGACCTGCCGCTAGCACCGGGCTGTGCTGCCACCCTGGCCACGTGAAGTGGGGCTTCCCGGGACGGGCGCCAGGACCCCCGTTGGGAGACGCTCACTGGCCTCGCTTGGGGACGGACAGGTGGCCGGAACACAGTCGTCGCTGTGGTGGCGCGTGGTCCGCGCCAACCTGGCCGGTGGCCTCGGGAGCCAGGCTGCGTGTCCGGTGGCCCTGCAGGTGCCCCTGCCTTCATTTCAGAGGCAGATACAAGCGAAGAGCCACAGCACTTGTTTGTAGGTCCAGATGGGGACGAAGTGGCCAGCTTGCTGCTCAGGAGGTGGGTGGAAATGGTGGCGATGACGTTCCCTGGCAACTTCCCGGAGGTTAGCGGCTCAGCAGCATGTCCAACCAGCAGTTACTGAGGTGGGGAGTTGGCTGGGGTGATGGGTGCACAAGGCACACGTGTGCTCTCTGAGGGTCTCAGGAGGCCCAGGGCCCTCCGGTCAGCTCTGCTCTGGACTCGGCATTCAGACAGGACAGCAGCGAAGAGCAGAGCAGACCCACAGAAACGCTGACGTGAAAGTTCTAAGCTGTTGCCCTTTGAGTCTATTTTTTTTAATTTTTGAGTTTAGAGGAAAAGGGAGAGAGAAGCAGAGGGAGAGAAATGTCAGTGTGAGAGAACCATCGACTGGCTCCTTCCATAGGCAGCCCTGCTGGGGACCGAACCCGCAGCCCCGGCACGTGTGCACTCCTGGGCGTGAACCGGTGACCTTTCAGTTTGTGGGACGATGCCCACCTGCCAAGCCACGCTGGCCGGGGTGCTGTCGCCCTTTAGACAGGAGGAGGACACGTTGTGGAGAGAATTCCCTTCAAGGCGAGGGATGTGCATCCCAGGAAAGGGACTGGGCCTGCGGGTGGCAGTTTGGGCTTGGCCTCCTGTGCGGGAAGCGGGCGGGCAGGCGGGCGGCCTGTGGAGCTGGTTCCGTCCGGGCAGAGGCGCCTGCAGCCAACTGCCCCAGAAAGACCCTGCTGTCCGCTCCGTGGGCTTCCTCTGGTCTTCTCATGTGTTCAGTTTTATTGAGTCACTTTATCCTCATGCCTTCCGCCCCGTGTCTCTCTGAGGTCCAGTTTGCTCCTTCTCTGGGTTTCTGAGGCCGGGGCACCGACCCGCCCGCCCGCCCCTGACGCACGTGCTGCTGCCGCGCATTGCGTACGGGTCAGGCTCGTTCACGCAGGTCCGTGTGGTGTCTTCCTTGGAGACGGTCGGACCCTTTGACCTGTAGATTATTTAGGAGTGGGTTGGTTATTTCCTGAGTGTTTGGAGATTTTCCTGTGGTCTTTCTGGTGTTGATTTTTAGTTCGAGCTCATGATTCACAACCATGCTCAGAGGGCACACTCGGTGTGACTTCAGTTTTTCAGAATCTGTTGGGCTGGTTTGCCCTGCCCAGGACACCGTCTGCTTTGGCCGCGGTCCCCGGGCACTTGAGCGCGTGCCCCGCTGCTGCTGGCTGTGCCGACGTGCCTGCCGGGCCCCGGGGTCGACGGCACTGCCCCGAGTGTGCTGCTGGCCCTCTGCGGACTTGCCCGTGGCCTTGCTCAGAGAGGAGGGCCAGCGTCCTCAGCCGTACCTGTGGGCCTGGTTCCTCGACTCTCCCCGGCGTTTTGCTGGTCTTTGCGGTTTGTTAGCTCTGCTTCCCACGACTTGCATGGAACTCGTGTGCTTGGTGGGCTGCTGCTTCGTGCTCCTGTGTCCCTCCCGGTCCCTCCTCCTCTCAGCCCCTGGCCTGAGGTCTGCTTTATCTGATGTCAGCGGAGTGTCTCATGCTTTCTTTTAATTAATGTTTGTGTGGGTCTGTCCTGTTGCTGTTCACTGGCCTGGCCTTGTTCACTCCTTTTGGCCCCTCCTTCCAGCCGGTGGGAGGCGGGTCCCTGCTGACCCAAAGCCACACTGTCCCCACCAGGTCCAGCCCATACTCTTCTTGCATTGTTTTCCAAACAGTTTCCCTTAAAATCGTGTCTGTGTCTCCCTCTGCCACGAGCTCCATGGTTTCTCCAGGACAGACTTCTCTCCCTTGGCATCCTGTGTCCTGAGGAGCCCAGGGCCTGGAGCCCGCGGGTGTAGGCACAGAGGCCGGGTGCTGGCCGAGGTCGCACGCTGGCCACCGCCCACCCTGGATGCCGAGGGGACAGAGGTGCAGGTGGCCGCACGTGTGCCCAGTGAGTGTGTGGGCAGGTCCACCCGTGGGTGGGCACGTCTGTGGAGCAGAGTGGAATATACTCATGTGTTACCAGTGTGACTGTTTGAAAAGTCACCTTATTTCAAAAGTCCTTTTGGACCCTGCCGTATCAATGTGGAATAAAAGGTGACGGTATTTTGGTTGATGGTGTCACCAGTTCATCAGCCAGTCAACTGACGGCTGGTCCAGGATCCCGGCTCCAGGCACCAGGCCCGTGGCACGCGCAGACGTGCGGGCCTCTGGGCGGCCTTGGCTGCACGCTGCCCGGCCTTCCGCGCTGCGTGTGGACGTGCTTGTGCCTTCGAAGTCCGTTCCTGAGCTGTGGCCCAGGGTCTGCCGTCCCTGGAGGCGACCACAGGCGGCCCGCCTGCTTGCTGCCGTGCAGGCCGAGCTGCCCCCGTGCCAGGCGCGGGCCCTGCAGGGCGTGGGCCGGGCCTGCCAGTCGATGCGCAGGCCTTTCTGGAGGGAGCCAGTCGGGGAGAAGTGTCCGGGTTGACGGGGTTTGCGGGCGGTTCTCCCAGGGGTCCCGGGGGTTCCGGGGCGGCTCCCGGTGCTCCCCTGCCGTGTCCGCCCTTCTCCCACCCTGACGGCCCACTCATGCTTTCTGCGGTTCGTCTCTTCTCGGTCTGTCCGCCTTTTGTCTCGAGAGGCATGCCTGAGAGGGCCCGTGTTGTTGACAGGCAGCCGCTTCGTGGGCGCCCGTTGGCGGGGGGGGGTGCTGAGGGCAGCACCCGTGTCGGGTGTTCATTAGCAAAGCGGTGGAGACGGCCCCACCCCACACAGGCAGGCTCTGCGGAGCTGCGAAGATTCCACGTGCAAAAGTGGACACACATGGCCCCAAACACACAAACCACGGGCCTGCGTGTGTGGCTACGCCCTGGGACTGGGCCCGGCCTCCAGGGCGGCCCCTCCTGCCCAGCGGCCCTGTGTGGACAGCCGTCAGCCCCCGCCCCGGCCAGCTGCCCCTCCATCGGCTCCCAGCGCTTTTCTGATAGAGCCCCCCAGACCAAAGGCATAGCACATAAAAAAAAGTGAAACCAAACAGTTTTTCTGATATGAGGAAATGTTTACTTCAGTTTTCCAAACGTCACCTGCCTAACCAGTAACTTCTCTTCAAACCGTTCCGTGCTTTTGTATAGAAGTGCAACTGCTGTGTGTGTGTTGACTTTGTATCCTGTGAGTTTGCTGAATTTGTTGATTAGATCTGAAAACTTTTTGTGGAGTCTCCAGGATTTTTTGCAGGCAGCATCATATCTGAAAATAGAGACAATTTTACTTCCTTTTTTCCATTCGTGAGGCCTTTTCTTTCTTTTTCTTGTCTAACTGCTCTGGCTAGAACGCCCAACGCCACATCGAACGGGGCGGGGAAAGTGGACCACAGCCTTGTCTTGCTCCCGATCTTACAGGAGGAGCTCGCAGCCTCTCACCGTTGGCGTGACGTTGGCTGTGGGTTTTTCAGACGTCACTTTTTTGGATGTTGAGGTAGCCTCCTTCTCTTCCTAGTGTGTTGAGAGCTTTCTACATGAAAGGTTGTCAAGTTTGCTTTTTCTGCATCAGTTGAGAGGATCATTTAGTCCCTTCATGCTGTCCCCTTCATTCAGGTGGCCGCATGACATCGCCCTTCCGCAGGTTGAGCCTTCCATTCCTGGAGCAATCCCACTCGGTCTTGGTGTATAATTCTTTTAATCCGCTGGTGGGTTGTGTTTCCCAGTAGTGTGCTGAGCATTTGTGCATCAGCGCTCCCAGGGAGTCTTGCTCTGCCGTGCTGCGGCCTGGCTCTGGGCTGCGGTGACGCGGGCCTCGTGGGGTGAGTCGGGAAGTGTCCCCTCCTCTTCGATTTGGGGGAAAGTTTGAGAAACATCGGTGTTTGTTCTTTAAATGTTCAGCAGAAGTCAGCAGTGAGGCCACCCGGTCCACAGCTCCTCTTTGGGAAGATCTTGGATTATTTATTTATCTCCTTACTATAAATCTATTCAGTTTTTTTAAAAAAAATTTCTTTGTAATTTAATTTTTGTAGGTTTTGAGTTGGTAGGAATTTGTCCATTTTATATAAACAATCACTTTGTTGGCATGAAATTGTTCATAATACTCTCTCATAATCCCTTTCATTTCTATAGATTGGTAGTGATGTTCACACTCTCATTTCTGATTTTAGTAACTTGAGTCTTCTCTTGTTTTCTTAGTCCATCCAGCTGAAGGTTTGCTGACCTTGTTCGTCTTTTTGAGAAATGCACTGTTCGCGTCATTGCCTTCCTCTGCTGAGTCCCGTCCTCCCTGTCATTTCTCTCTGCCGTGTTGTCCGTGACTCTTTCCCTCCTGCCAGCTTGGAGCTCAGCCTGTTCCCACTTAACCAGCGAGCCGGGGCTTTCCTGGGCCGTAACAGCAGGCTGCTGCTTGGAGGCGTCCTCGGCTTCCAGCGCAGGCCGCGGCTGCCCCTGTATCCCATGCGTGTTGCTACATTGTGTTTTTATTTCGATACCCCTCTGCCTATTTTCTAGTCGCCCTGTGATTTCTTTGATACGTCAGTTGTTTACTACGGTGTTAGGTTTCCACATTTAAAAAAATTTTCCCGTTTTCTTTGTGTTGCTGATTCTTGACTCCACTCTGTTGTGGTCACAGAAGATACTTCGTGTGATGTCTTATCTTTTCAGCTCTACTGAGAGCGCATGGCCTAACACGCACTCTGTGCTGGAACATGCCCGCGCGCACTCGGGGCAGCTCTGCACGCTGTTGTGGGTGTCACGTGAGTGTCACGTGTGTGTCTGGTAGATGTAGGTGGGTCGTCACGTTATGCCTTCTATTTCCTTACTTTCCTTCCCTCTGGTTACTCATTATATAGATTTTTGTGAGGGGTGTATTGAAGTCCAGCTGCTACTGCAGAACTTTCTTCCTTCCGTTTTGTCCGTTTGTGCTTTCTATATTTTGATGATCTATCAGTACGTGTATAAATGTTTGTGATTGTTACATCTTCTTGCTCTGTTGAACCTTTCAGAGTAGATAGTGTCCTCCTCTGCCTGTGTTTTCTGTATTTCAAGTCCGACTTTGCCTGATGCTCGTGCAGCCTCCCCTGGTCTTTCCTGTTAAAATTTGCGGGGAACGTCTCTTCATTCTTTCTCTCAGGCTTTCGTGTCTTTGGCTCTCAGGCGAGTCCCTCACAGAGAGCACAGAGCTGGGTCATGTGTTTCTAGCCATTTTTCCACTCTCCGCCTTTTGACTGGAAAGTTTAACCCATTTACGTTCACAGTAGTTGCTAAGAACGGAGCGCCTTCTGACGTGTTGCTCTTTGTTTTCCGTATTTATCACAGGCTTTTTGTCCCTTACTTCCTGCCTTCCTGTCTTCTTTTGTGTTTAGTTCATTTTTTTTGTATAAAATATCTTATTTCCTTTCTTATTTCTTCCCATGTATATTCTATAGCTATTGTCTTTGTGATTGCCACGTAGATTACTTTGATCTCCCTGAAGTTAGGACATTCTAATATCAAGTTACAGCAGCTTGACTTCAACAACACACACCCGCTCTGCTCCTTCACAGCTCCGCTCCCGGCGCTTCCGGTCGTGGGCGTCACAGAGTCACGTCTCCGTGCACATGCGCCCCCAAACCTAAACGAATGGTGCTCCTAAATGCTCTAGTCTTTCAAGTGATGTCGAAGCTAAGATTTGACGTTCCAAACCAAAGTAACAACACTACTAGCTTTCAGACAGTTTTTTTTCCTTCACATTTTCCTTCAGGTGTATTGTCTCCGAAACCGTCGGGAAGCGACGAGCGCCGTGCCGGGCCATCGCTCTGACGATCCCAGCCTCCCTGGCCGCGCCTGCGTGGCCGCGCCTGCGCGTGCCTTCCTTGAGGCCCGCATTTCTCCGCGGCCGCTTCGCTGGCTGGGCCCCGTCAGGCCCCCAGGAGGCCCCGCAGCGTTTCCTGCCGGCGGGTCTCGCGCTCACAAGCTCCTCAGCTTGTTTCTGGATTTCTCACCGTTTTGCTGGAGAGAAGAGTGTTGGTGGGCGGTCCGTTTCCTGTGGTGGCCCTTCCCGTCCGCTGCCTGCCCCTGCGCTCAGAGTCTGCGCTGGGAAGGGCCGGCCACGCTCGCTGAGGGCCCCGCGTGTGTAGGGACCGGCTCCTCTCCCCCCCCCCCCACCTCCGCTTTCAAGGTTCTGTCCTCGTCTTTGGAAACTTTTACTGTAACGTGTCTCCGTTTTGGTCTCTTTGACTTCATCATACTTAGAGTTTGTTGAGCTTCTTGGATGTTTATATGCATGCGTTTCATCAAATTTGGGAAACTTCGGGCGTTATTTCTTCAAATATTCCCTCCACGCCTTTCTTTTCTTCTGGAACTCCCATCATGCACATGTTGGTTTTGTTAACCTAAATATAAAAGGCCTTTCAAAAGGAGAAGCAAACAAGCATTTATTTGAGATCATCAAGAACGGCTATTCAGGAAGCGGCGGCTCGGGCAGAGGCCCAAGCAGGGCTCCAGGCGGAAGCGAGGGCGGCGGGCGTCCTGGGACCGGGCGGGACGGGTGCACCCGGGGAAGGGAGGCGCTTCGTGGGCGCAGACGCCGTAACCCGGGGATGCCAGGCTCCGTGGTCTGGGCGTCCCCTGTCCAGCGGCCCTAATGACTGCCGGCTGTCTCTGCCGAGTTCAGGGGCTGCAGTGCGCTCGGTCGTCCTGTGCGGACGTCCAGCGATGGGGGCGCGAGAGGCGCCGGGCAGTCCCCCCGGGGGGCGGCTCCGGCTCCATTGGAAAGGGGCTCCGTTTTGTTGTTTACAGTCTGCTTTGTGGGGTCCCGCGGGTCCTTGAGGGGCTGTTCGTTCACTGTTCTTCAATTTTTAGCAAAGATTTTATTTATTTTTAGAAAGAGGGGAAGGGCGGGAGAAAGAGAGGGTGTGAAACGTGCACTGGTTGCCTCTCATACGCGCCTGGGCTGCGGACCAAACCGACGGCCCAGGCCGGGGCCCTGCGTGGGGGTCGAACCGGCGGGCCTTCCGCTCTGCAGGACCAGCCAAGCAGCTGGGCTGCACCGGTCAGGACTCCGCTTTTTTCATTTGATTTCTCAATAGTAATAGTGTACATCAACCTATTTTAAGTTCATTGGTTCCTTCTTTTTGTGCTCAAAGCTGCATTTGAACCCCCCCAGTGAATTTTTCATTTCAGTTTTGTACCTTTCGGCTCCAGAATTTCTATGTGGTTTCCTCTTAGGTTTTCTATCACTTGTTGATACTTTCATTTAGTTCACACATTGCTTTCTTGTCCTGTCTCTTCAGTCTTTTCGGGGATAGTTTTTGGTTTAGAAGTTGTTTTTCTTTTTCTTTTTTCTGTTTTTTGAGTGAGCCATGCTTTCCTGTTGCTTTGAATGTCTTGGGTTTGTTTTCGTTTGTTCGTTTGTTTTTTGTTTTTTAGTTGAACACTGGACATTTGGATCTAATAACTTAACTCTGGAAATTAGATTCTTTCCCTTCCCCAGGGTTGGCGGGTTTTCTTGGTCATTTAAAATTCTTTTTCTCGGGCCCTGGCTG
Organism: Pteronotus mesoamericanus; assembly: GCF_021234165.1. Lineage (NCBI taxonomy): Eukaryota > Metazoa > Chordata > Mammalia > Chiroptera > Mormoopidae > Pteronotus > Pteronotus mesoamericanus. The sequence goes on from NW_026555247.1 coordinate 44,626,578, forward strand.
TGCCCAGAACCCGCTTCAGGCGCCAACTTGCTGTCTCTTCTGGCCTTTTCCGAGCCATTTTTCCGGGAAGCACGGCCACTTTCCGGTCGTCTCCCCGTGCAGTTGTTCTTGGGTCGATCTGTCGAGTCCAGCCCCCCCCCCCAATCTCCTGGGAGCCCCCGGAGCCCCCGGAGGCGGGGGAGGGGCCGCGCCAGCCCGCCCCCCCCTCATCGTCCTCGCTCTTTGACCCGCAGCCGCAGTGGCTGTCAGCCCGATTCCCAGTGTCTGGAGGACAGAACCTGCTGGTGCACAAGCTGCCCCGCGCCTGGCGACAGCTGCTGCCGGGGCTGGGCTTGCGGGCGGGTGGCTGCGGCGGCGCCGGTAGGTGGAATTTACTAAAATTGACCGCTGTTACATCCAGCTCTTCTCCTTGAAGTTGCGAGCCTTCCGTACAGATGCCAAAGTTCCCAAACAGCGACGCCAGACGGGTCGCGCCCCTGCAGCTGCGCAGCTGAGGAGCGATGCCCGGGTGTTCCGCACGTCTCCCGGGGCCCGGGCAGGGCCTCGCCCTTCCGTCCGTGGCCCCGTCTCTGTCTGCTCCCTTCCCCTCAGCCTCTCCAGCATCACGCGGGTTGCTGTGCATCCGTTTGGAAACGTGTAGAAAGTTAATTTCGGGAAAGTGACTGCACTTGGACTTGGCCTCGAACGTCTGCCTGGTGAACTCCACTGGGCCAGCTCGGCAGCCCCAGGACGGCTGTGTGCGTGGCATCCTGGAGGCTCTTCGACACTTGACAGCGCAGTGTGTGACAAGGTTGACAAAGTGGACGGACAGTCCCGCGCCGAGGCTTGTGTGGGGGGTGGGGGGCGGCGCGCGGTTCCCCGGGGCCGTGGGGAGTCCGAGAGGCTGCGGGACCGTGCGCAGCCGCCACAGACAGAGCCAGGCTGGGCCGCAGGAAGCCTGGGCCCCGGGTGTCGCCGAGCGGTTTGGTCGCGCTTCGCCCCGTGTGTCCCCTGTCCTGACTGTCCTCTCTGCTCTTCCAGAGGAGGCGGAGCACGGCCTGGCCACGGGCTCGCTGTCGCGGCGCAGGAAGGCGCTGGCGCTGCGGGAGGAGGGACCGCGCCGGCGCGCGCACCTGCACATCGGGCTCCCACACGACTTCCGCCCCGTGTCCTCCATCATCGACGTGGACATCCTGCCCGAGACGCACCGGCGCGTGAGGCTGTACCGGCACGGCTGCCAGAAGCCGCTGGGCTTCTACATCCGCGACGGCACGAGCGTGCGGGTGGCGCCGCAGGGCCTGGAGAAGGTGCCGGGCATCTTCATTTCGCGCCTGGTGCCGGGAGGCCTGGCTGAGAGCACCGGGCTGCTGGCCGTGGACGACGAGGTGCTGGAGGTGAACGGCATCGAGGTGGCGGGCAAGACGCTGGACCAGGTGACGGACATGATGATCGCGAACAGCCACAACCTCATCGTCACGGTCAAGCCGGCCAATCAGCGCAACAACGTGCTGCGCGGCGGCCGTGCATCCGGCAGCTCCGGCCGCTCCTCAGACAGCGTGGCCAGTCGCCACAGCCTGCCGGCCGCCGCGCCGCTCAGCCTGCACCCCGACGACATGGAGAGCGACGAGGAGCCCGACGTCGTGCTCGAGGGCGCCCTGGAGCCCCGGCCGGTGCTGCGGCCGCCCGGCAGCCTCGCCCGGGTCAACGGCGCGGGCCCGGCGTCCGGACTGCCCGGCCTGGGGCGCGAGGGCAGCATGCTCCGGCTGCTCAGCTCGCTGCGCTCCGACCCCCGCCACAGCCTGGCGCTGCCCCCGGGCGGGGTGGAGGAGCACGGCCCGGCCGTGACCCTGTAGGGGGCGCGGGGCAGCGTCCCGGCCGGGCCCCCGGCAACGCTGGCCACGTGTGTACTCGTTTTAAAATAAGAAAGTCATTCTACGTATCACCCTTCCTTCTGTGGTTTTATTTATCCCTCCTCTTCTTCTGCACCCCTACTCTGTTTCAACTTATGGACAGAAAATCAAAATAGTCTATTTTTATAAATTTCTCCACAAACAGGGCACGCGCGCACCAGGCCGGGTGCAGGCCCAGGCCTTTGTGAAGTGGTAGGAAGGGTCTGACCAAGTGCAGGAAATACTTCACTTTTAAATTTCAAAAACTTTATTTTTACATGAAGCTTTAAAATTACTTTTTAAAAGGACAAATTCATGTTTTTACCTTTGGCCACGCAAACACACGCTGCTTGTTGGCGCGGAGGCCCCTCGGTCTCGCGCCAGCGCTGCGGATGGGCCGGCACCGAGCGGGTGGTGCGGGCTGGCGTCCGCGCTGCGCCTGCGACCGGTGTGCGCGTAGAAGGCGAACTTCCAGGTGCGGTGGTTCGTGGTCCGATTTCAAACAGCCGAGTGGGCGCCGGACTCCCAGACCTCGCGGGGAAGCGCAGCTCCCCTGGGTCCACCGTGGGGACCGGCCTGGCCGGCGGGGAGGTGGCGGGGCGCGCCGTTCGCGGTCGGAGCCGGCGTTCGCTTCGCGCGGAGACGAGCGCCACCAGCCTTCGCCCGGCGTCACGCGGGCCCAGCGCCGCTTCTGAGACGTCTCCGCGGGGCTTGGAAGGCACACAGACATCCGGGCGCGTCGGTTCTCTTCGTTTTTAAATAACCAGTCATACAAATCTTAATTGATTTTTAACAGATTATATTCATTGTCACTTCACTTGGATCTTCTAGCGATATTTACATGTTTAGTAATTTTGAATGTTTATTCATGTTTATACCAATGAAATTTTATATAAAGTGTATATTCTGTTTGAATCCGATGTTGAGGAGAAAATGTTAGTTATATTTTGAGAACTAAACTTTGACCAAATAAAGCTTTCCTATAAATACAGGTAACAGTATTTTTCTAGGTGCCCTTTCAATGCGGCTCCTTCTCCTGTGGCCCAGCGCCCCCTGCTGGCCGGCGTCATAATTGTGCCGCCTGCGTGGCTGTCGGGCTCGTGACAGAAGGAAAACTGTATCTCACTCCCTCCTTTTTTCCTGAATTTGTTAAGTGAGAAGCAAAGTATTTTTCTTTTGTGCAGAAACTATTTATTGTTCAGAAATAGCTTTATGGGGTGGTTGTTTCTTGCACCCGTGTTTGACTCCGTATCTGAACGCCAGGCACGCTGTCCGTTTTGTTCTAGGCAAAGGGCGGACCAAAGACCCCTGTGAGCTCCGGCGAACCGCGCGCGGGCGGCGCTGGGCGCACTAGCAGCCAGAAGGTCGGTGGGTTTTTGTTCTGTGACATGTAGTATATAACCAAAAATGTAATGCTAACGTACTACCACAAGGAAATGTTCTTTTACTGTGTTATTGCTAGCTCATGAGTATCTTGTTAACTGGGTCTGTTACCAAAAAAGAAAGTTATATTTCTTACCATATCTTAATTTGTTAAGCAAATAAGAATAATTTTTCTAAAGAAAAGAAGAGGCTTCCTCAGATTTGTGCATTATTCATACTTTAGGAGTTAGAAATTGCCGGGAACAGCTGCTTGAGATTATTTTTCTACCCAGGTCTATCTTTCTGCCATTTTCTTACAAAATGAGGCGATGTTGTATTACATGTTAAAGTTTTCTTGGTTTTATATATCAAAGAATAAAAATGTTTTCTTTGCTTTTAATGGTATTCTCTGTTTGTGTCCTAAATAACAGAACGCACGTCAGTGCTAACAGTGAGCGGAGAAAAGCTTCCAGCTCAGCTGGGGTCCCTGTGACGCTCACCACGCGCCTGGCACGGGTTATGTTTCTTCCCTTAACCTTCTCGTATTTTCCATGAGGCAGGTAGTGTCCTCATTTTCAAGATGAGAAAATGGGTCCAAACTCAAGCAGGTAGTAGATACTCTTAATCTACCAAATCATAGTCATATTTGGTGGGAGATTGACGTGTCTGAGGTCCAGAACCTTCCTTTAAAGCCCTTTTGAGGAAGCTTTTCTGAATACTTACTCTACACATTTTCCTAAATATACTCAGGTTTGCAAAGTTTCTTTTAATGGTTTATCATTCTTACGTCACTAAATGGCCTCACGGTCCACTTCCTTGAAGAAATGACCTGTGTTGCAATGACAGGGAGCACCAGGAACTCCAGGAAGCGGCAGGCACACGGGACAGTCCCGAGCGGTGGGCAGCCCTCGCCCAGTGTCCGGGTGGGGGCACTCCCGCAGCTGGACACCCGTCCTCAAGGTCCGCTGAGACGGCACTGATGCTCTGCCCAAAGGACGGGAAGCCTGGTGCAGTGTCGGTGGGCGTGTGGATGGTGCAGCCGCTGTGGGAACAGCAGAGACGGTCGTCCGAAAATTAAAAATAGAACTACCTTATGATCCAGGAATTCCACTTACAAGTATTAAAAGAAAACCCAAAATACTAACTTAAAAAGACATACGCATCCCTATGTTCATTGTAGTACTTTTTTCAATAGCAAAGGCATGGAAACAGCCTAAGTGTCTGTCACTGAACGCTCTGCCGTGGGGCGCCCCTCAGCCGCTGGGGAGGGCGAAGCCAGACGCGGCCCACGGGTGGGCCCGGGGCCCTGTGAGGGGCGCGGTCCCTCCGGGGAAGGCAGAGGCAGCCCGGTCTCACCGCGTGTGGGATCGAAAACAGCAAAACCAAGCTCACAGATACAGAAAACAGATCGGTGGTTGCTAGAGGCAGGGGGTGAAACGGGGGAGGAGATGCAAACACAGACTGTCCCGCTGTGCGTTACGGAGCCGTAATGCAGGGCGGGGCTGCAGTGGGTAACACTGAGCTGTATATTCGAAAGTTGTAAGAGTGTATTTTTAAGTCCTCATGATATTGTTACACCTCAATACAAAGTTTTTTAAAAATGGGAATCCAGATATTCTGACTGTCAGCACTGGATTCTCCCATTAAATAGCATCTCCTGCTGTGGCCGGGGAGCTTGGTTGGAGCGTCGCCGTGATACACCAAGGTTGCAGGTTCAGTCCCCGGTCAGGGCACATACGAGGAGCGACAGATGAAGGCATCAATAAGAACAACAAACAGATGTTTCTCTCTCTCTCCATCAATAAAAAATGTTTTAAAAAAAACCCCCTTTGATGACCCCCTGACCCCAAATCAAGAGGTCAACATCGCCATGTTACGACCCCTGAACCCCTGGCCGGAGTCCCCCTTGGCCGCTTGCCTCGGTAACACCTCCTCACGGGCGTTGTCTGCAGTCCGCGGTGGGCAGTCTTCTCCCGCCCCCCTTGACTTCCCCGTCCTTGGCACTTCCGAGGTCTCGGATGCCCTCGTGATTCGGTCCTGTCCGAGGAGGCCTCACGGGAAGGTTCGGGCCCTGCCCCTCGGCAGGGACCACCCAAGCGGCAGCTCTGCTTCCCGTCACACAGACGGTGCGCCGTCGTGGTCCCGCTCGTGATGCCGCCGTCACCCCGACCACAAGGTGGTGTCTGCCAGGCTTCCCCGTCAGAGAGCTGCTCTTTCCCCCTTTTTAGGTGTTACGGAGGGAGATGCTTTGGGACAATAGAAATACCATTGCTCCTCATCAAATTTCAAGAAACATGTACGTATCAATATAAGCTCGTGGGTTCTTATTTTATTCAATGAGGTACAATCTATTGCTATCACCATTTATTTTGATGTCCGAATGTCCCAGACTTGGCTCATGGGAGTCTCTCCAAGCTCGTTGTGGCCCTTCACTCCGTCCCCATCGTCCCTGCAGGGCGCTCGCTTCCGGTACTTCACGCGCGTTGCATGCGTTTCCTGCCTCAGACCTGAAACCAGCCTCTTCTCCCAGGAGCTCTGGTTCCCTCAGTGGAGAACGGTGTTCAGGGGCCAGACCCCCACTCTGGGTCCACTGCTGCCGGGCCTCCCAGCGACAGAGGGGGCCGTGTGCCTCTGGGCGCGGCGACAGCCCGCGCTGCACACGCCTGGGCGGGGAAGGTCGGCTCCCGGGGCCGCTTTCCCCAGGTTCCGGGCGGGCCCGTCGACAGGCCCAGCACCCCCGCCGCCGCGCCGCCCCGCACGGGCCCTCGGCGCACGCGCGCCTCCGTGCGCCCCCGGCCTGGGCTCCTCGGTGCTCGGACACCCTCCTCGCCGCACGTGCGCGGACGGGGCCATGGGGGCCCGTCCTGGCCCCGCGCCCCGCGCGCCCCACGGGCGCTCTGCCCCCCCAACCCCCTGTCCGGCGGAGAGGGAAACAGCGGGGTGACATGGGCGCATGACACGAGCGAAGCGCGTCCTGCCGTCGGGGGAGCGTCAGGTGTATTCGCTCAGCACAGTCGTGGCGAGGACCAGCCCGCTCCTCGGACTCTGCTTCCCGCGCCGCCCGGTCCTGCTTCGTCCTCAGCGTCAGACGGACCCGCAGGTAAGAGAACCGGACGGAAAGTGAATCCCGATGGCAACGTAGTTCCAGGAAGGCGGCAGGAGAAGGTGCCGCCGCCACGCCGCCTCTGCAGGCAGCGTCGCGGCAGGCCGGGCCGGCAGGCGGCCCTGTTCAGACTTGGCCAGACGTGTGATGAGGCTTTTTTCCAACAAACATTAAATATGTGTCTAGACCAGAAAATGTCTTCGCTGTCTTCTGGCTCCTTGCCCGTCCACCCCGCAGGCGGCCACCCGTGGGCTCCTGGTTGGGGCGGGGGAGGGGGCATCTTCACCCCCGCGAAGGTCCCGGGGACGCTGTGAAGGGCGCGCCTGCAGCCCTTTTGCTGAGTGAACGTCGGCGGTGCAGGAGGAATTCCCAGAACCCTTTTATGAGGCTGGTTCTGGCAGGAGAACTTGCTCCTATAAGGCACTGTTTTTTGTCTTCTTGCACTCAAGTTTCAAAGGTAATAAAGACATATAATTACTTGTTTATTCTAGAACTTTGCTATTGGGGGTGATCAGTCAACCCCATGACCTGCTCGCAGCTTCTCAGACTCCAAGCTTTGAAACTTGCACAATTGAGCAGCCTCTTACTTCAACAATGATACCAACAACTCTGTGATCAATGACTTCATGGGTCGATTGAATTTAATCACTTTTCCAACAGCAACCCTGTTTTATGACATACCACTTAAATATTTTTTTAAAAGATTTTATTTATTTATTTGTAGAAAGAGGGGAAGGAGGGAGAGAAACATCCTTGCGTGGCTGCCTCTCATGTGCCCCCTGCTGGGAGCCTGGGCTGCAGCCCAGGCTGTGCCCCGACAAGGAATCAAACCAGCCAGGTTCTCAGGCCAGCGCTCAATGCACTGAGCCACACCAGCCAGGACTATATTTTTAGAAAATTAAATAAATGCACATCAATGTTGTGTAAAATACAGAAAACACAAAGAAGAAAACCACCCCTCACCTCACCATCCGTGCAGGGCTGGGTCTTATTGCATGTCCCTCCTTGTGACACATGCCTCATAGTTGAGCCCTACTGGTACCTCGGACACTCACGGGAACAACATTTGTACACCCATGTCCAAAGCAGCGTTATCTGCAATAGCTGGAACGTGCAAGGAACCAGTGTCCACGGGTGATGGGTGGGTAAGAAAAACGTTGCGCCGCATGATGGAACATTTCTCAGGCTTACAAAGAAGGAAGCCCTGAGTCACACTACAACATGGGCGAACCTGGCGGCCACGATGCTCCGTGGAACACGCCGGCCACAAGGAGGCAAATGCTGTGTGATTCCACTTCCGTGGGGCTCGTAGAGTTGTCGAAATCAGAGCCACGTTTCCACGCCGTCCCAACAGTACATGTGAGTGTCCTGGCCGATGTGCTTAAAGTGTCAGCATCGCCAAAGAGAGAGGCAAGTGCCGGGTGCTTCAAAGCCACGGTCTTTGCCATCCACAGCTCCCAGCTGTGACGGTGAGGCACGGTCACTCTGGTGAGCTTGAAATGACTGGCGACCACAGAGCTGGGGAGATGGCTGTGAACCCCACAGGCAGGGCAGACGCGTGTGGAGCGATTAGCGCCAGATTGGACGAGCAGCTCAAAGATCTGGAAAAACGGCCGCACCAGCTGCTCTCCTCCCAGCAGCGCGGTCACGACGCACCGACAGCCTCCATCCCAGGCCCCGGAGGACGGGGACAACAACGCACAGGAGGGGGACCCTGGGGTCCTTTCTGCAGGGATGTGATGCACACACGCAGATAGTGCCTCCACGCGAAAAAATCGGAGACGGAAAGTAGACAGTGGGTGTGAGGGGCCGGGGAGGTGGAGGGGGTGTGAGTGTTCAAAGGGGACAGGGTGTCCGTTTGGGAGGACGAGGGAGGACGGCGGTGGCGGCGGCACAGCCATGTGGACGCACTTAATGCCACTAGGCTGTGCCCTTACAAAGAGCTAGGAGGGCAATTTTTTTGTGTATTCACCACAATAAAAAAGTGAGCACAGTGGCTGGCTGTGAGCATCCTAGAAGTGCCTCTCTGAATTCTTAGCTGATTTGCTCATGGAGGTCCCTGCCTCTCTCTTCAGGGTCGCTGTGGACAACCGTTGTTTTGCACACCGACGCGTCAGCCTGTGGTCCGGTAACACTTCAGGGAGTGAAAGTAAAGGGAGCAGTAAGTCATTTTCGGGGTCTGTGTTTGCAGGGGCCTTGAGGCCACACGGCAATCTTTTGAGGGTCCCCAGACCCCTTGTACTGCACTTCACTGGTGCTGTGTTTGTTTTACAAATTGAAGGCAAGACCCTCCACCGGCCAAAAAGCACAGCTCCCTGTGTTGTGAGACTCACTCTCGGGCCGTGGTTAGAACTGAGTCCGCGGTACCTCTGCCTGTACGGTGATTTCTTACCAGTGTGTTGGGCTGGTCCCTGATCGCAAGGGACAGAACAACTGATTGAAGAGTGTGTTGGCGTGTTCCGGTGGGAAAGGCCAGGGCCGTGAGGTCTGGGGCCCAACGGCAACAGGAAGGTGGTGTCTTCTAACTGAATAGGAAATTCGGTCCCCACAGGAGAAACCCAGAATGAACACCATCCCCTTCCAGCGAAGACAGGACCTGTGTGCCCCTTACGCCCTGTGATTTTAAAGCAGAAAGCCTTTCTGCCCTTCTTCGGCACAAGCAGAGCAGGCGTAGGGTCAAGGGAACGTCACCACCTACCCGGGAGAGCAGCCCAGCTGTGCAGAGAAGGTGCTCCAGCCGCCTGGAGCCGGGCTGTGCCGGCTGCCAGGTTTTCTTCTACCCTCGACCCAAATTCCAGAGGCCTCGGCAGATGGGGAGGGTCCAGTGTTGGGTCCAGTTGGTTGGGTGTCATCCTGCGAAGTGAAGCGTCGCTGGTTTGATTTCTGGTCGAGGCACATGCCTGGGTTGCAGGTTTGGTCCTGGGTTGGGGCACGTGTGAGAGGCAGCCCAATGATGTTTCTCTCTCACCTCCATGTTTCTCTCCCCCTCTCTCCCTCCCTTGTCCTCTCTCTAAAAACAAATAAAATCTTAAAAAAAAAATTACTTGTTCTCATTCTGAGGTAGCATATGGTAGGAAGTCAGTCAGTCACTCCAGGCCGCTCCAGCTCTCCCGGCTCCCCCCGCAGGCTGAGAAAGGCCGCGTCACCCGCAGCCAGTTTGCTCGTTGGCAGGAAGAAAAGCCTCACCTGCCTCTCTCACAGGGTTGGTCTGAGACTCAGATGAGCAGAGACTGCAGGTGCCACAGAAACACAAAGCAGTGTCAAGAACCACATTCTGTTGAAACATCAGAAAAAGCAAACATTTCTCATGGGGAACCAGAATTTGCCTTTAAAGAAAGCCTCACTTGCCATCAAACAACTCATCAGGTACCAGTTCATGGATGCTCTCTGCCCACTCCCAGCTTTGCAAGGAAGCAGCAGGATAAGCGCAGGCGGTGCGGTTCCTGCCAGTCAACAGGAGACAGGTGTTGGATTCAGGTTCAGGCTATACTGTGGCTGCACTTCTAACTGGTCACTGGTGGGCTCACTCTGCCTTCACGTTGTGGGGGTGGACGGGTGGACCGGTGGACGGGTGGATGGGTGGACGGGTGGACGGGTGGATGGCTGCAGGGAAGAGGCACATTTGGATGCTCTATGTGTCCCTCTACAGCTGCACAGGTCACTGCCATCATTTACCTAGCACGGTACCCTGCATACGGTAAAGATGTTTCAATATATGTACTTTAAAATTCACACACATCAGAAATCATCTCTGCCTGGGTCCCACAGTTCCTTTTAGAAATGGCCTTAATGAGCCTGGCTGGTGTAGTTCAGTGGACTGAGTGCCAGACTGTGAAGCAAAGGGTTGCCGGTTCGATTCCTGGTTGGGGCACATGCCCAGGTTGTGGGTTGGGTCCCCGGTGGGGGAGGCATGTGAGAGGCGACCACACACTGTTGTTTCTATCCCTCTCTTCCTCCTTTCCTCTCTCTCTAAAAATAAAATCTTAAAAAACATAAAAAAGCTTCTCTCTGCTGTCATCTAGTGTTCACCTTGAAAATAACACCTTAGTGGAGGTCACCAAAAAGGCTCTTCTCTGCCGCCATCTAGTGTGCAACTGGTGAACAACCCTTGATTGTATGTCAACATAAAAAGGTATTGTTGCCATAATCCGTGCATGTTAGGAATAACACCATCAAACGCACTACTATGATGCCATCTAGTGGTCACCTAATAAATAACACCTGAGTGTATGTGATCCTAAGAAAGCATTCTCTGCTGCCACCTAGATGTATCTCATGAATAACACATAACTTCCAAAAGAGCTCTTCTTTGCTGCTATTTAGTGTGCAACTAGTGATTAAAATTCTATTGTATGTCATCATAAATAGTTACTCTGCTTCCATCTAGTGTACATCTTGGGAATAACACCTGAGTGGAGCTCACCTGAAAAAGCTCTTCTATGCTGCCATTTCATGTGTAAACTGGGAGTAACTCCTGTGTAAATGTCACCAGGAAAGGCACTGCTCTGCTGCCATCTACTGTGCAACCAGTGAATAACACCCGAGTGTATGCCATAAAATAACACTTATTTAGTGTGCATCTGGTGAACAACACCTGACTGGTTGACACACACAAAAAACTTTCCTTGCTTCCATCTGGTGCTCATTTTGGGTATAACCCCTTAGTGGAGGTCACTAAAAAGGCTCTTTTCGGCTGCCATCTAGCGTTAAACTACTGAATAACTCCTGATTGTGAGTAAACATAAAAAGTTACTCTCTGCTGCCATGTAACATGCATCTTTGGAATAACACTTCAGTCAAGGTCATTCATAACAGCTCTTCTCTGATGCCATATAATGTGTGACCTAGACTCGGCATTTTTATGTAACCATGACTCAGCATTTGTCCATAACAATGACTCGGTATTTTTTAGGTTAACATGATTTGCCTACTAAGGGGACCTTTTTATTGTTCAAACTTTCTATATGGTTTCGAGCCTCTTACTGGAACTTCTATTCTGTTTCATTGATTTGTCTATGTACAGACCATTAGCACACTGTGTAATTACTGTAACTTCATAATATATTGTTATATCTGGCTGGGGTAGTTTCTCTTCATTACTTTGCTCTTTCAGAATTTTCTTTTAAATTCTTGTTTTTAAAATCTTTCTAATATTTTAATATAGGTTATATTAAATATATAAACATCTTTGGGAAATGACATATATGCATGGTTTTCTAACAGAATATGATGTAACTTTCCATGTTAAAGTTTCTTTTTTATGTGGGTAACATTTAAAAATTTTATTCATGCAGATCGTGAATATTCTTGTTAAGTTTATTCCCAAGCATTTTATCACTTTTCTTGCTATTGTTTCTTTTCTTTGATTATATCTTTAAATTACTCTTTGTATATATAAGGAGTAAGAAATATTTATTTCTGCATGTTATTTTCCCTCACTGTAATAAATTCTATTATTTGTAATAATTAAATTGCTTTTCATGATTTATTGAGGTAAATAAGCTATCATACAATAATAAAATTGTGCTACTTTAGCTATGTAAAGCCATGGAAAAAGAGATAGTTTGGAAGGAAACATGAAGAAATGAGGTAATGTGATGAGTTAGAAAAATTTTTTTGTTGGTGTAAGTTCATTAATGATTAAATAAAATAATAACAAGATGCTTAGCATTTTATATGAGTTCAGGGCTTGGACCCCTGGTCTTCTAGAAATCAGAAGCGAAACTGTGCCCCTTCTAGGTTATCTGAGGAAGTCACAATATGGCAAATGTCCACATTTTCAATAAGATTTTAGATGCTGAATTTTGGAATCTAGAAAGTTAAGATTATTTTTAGTAATTTTATGGAACCGTAACTAAAGAGTGATTTATGAGCAATGACAAAATAAAAAGCGGCCGTCCTCTGACGCCCGCAGCGCGTTGTCACCGGGACTCGGTCTCCCCGGTGTCAGGTCTCCCTTGGCCGCGTGTCCTCGAAGCCTGGACGCTTCCACCCCATTTGGGCCAGATTCCTGGCCCTTTGCTGGTATTAAAGTCTCAGCGTCCACACTGCTTCTTCAAAGAGAGGTTTTCTCCCTGATCATTCGTCTTTTTTCTCTGTCAGAAAAACCCTTCTCTTTTTCTTCCTAGAACTTTTTTCTACTTAAACTAATACATTTATTTCCTACCCTGTGAACAGTGAGCTCCACGATGGCGCGTTTGTTCTTTCACCAACGTGCGTGTCGATGTCTGTCCCTGGGCCCAACATCAGCAGACGCTTCCCGCGTATTTACCGAGTGAACGCCCTCCGCTGCGCGGCCCTGCGCCCTGGTCCTGCCGCGCGCACCCCCGTGCCCCGCGCCCCGCGGCTGGGGCCGCACCAGCCCGGCGCTCGGCTCGGCCTCCCTGCGGCCCTGACCCGCCCCGCCGGCCGGTCCCGGAGCCCTTCTCGGGTCCAGCCCGCCCCCCTCGGCTCGCCCGTCCTGTCTCTTCCCCGCCCAGAGGCCGCAGGACCGGGACACGCCGGCGGACGAGCCCGCGTGGGCGGAGGGGCTGTTGGTGCGCGGACGCGGAGGGGCGTCGGCGGGGGCGCGGGTCTCGGGACTGAGAGCGGAGGGGGCGCGGGCGATGCCCGCCACGGGAACTTCGAGAACTTCTAGGGGAAGAGTGACCAGGTGAGGTCGGGTGAGGGACGGAGGGGCCGGGAGGGGCCGGAAGGGGGTGTTACTGGGGGCAGAGGTACCGGCGGGGCTCCGATCCGGGCTCGGGGTCGGGGGTCGGGGGGTCGGAGTCGGGGAGAAGCCCCAGGGAGGAGGGGAAGAACGGGCGCATCTGGAAGGAGGACCAGACCCTGGCGCGGTGCTGGGAAGAGGTGGGCACCGGAGAGAGTTGGACCGGAGACGCCTGAGGGGGTTTTGAAAAGGTTAAATGGGGGCGGGAGGGGAAGGGCCCGCGGCGGAACTTGGGCGGAGCAGAGCGAACCAAGGTTTAGAGACAGGGACCTGCGGGCAGGCGGAGGTGTGGAGGCCGTGGGAAACTCGGGGAGGGTCTGGGAGCTGGGCGATGGAGTCAGGGACGGGACCCGGGGCCGCGCGCTCGCACAGATCTGGGGGTTCCCTTCCCCGCGAGAAGACTGAGTGGAGCGGAGCGTCCCCGCGCGCCGGCCTCCAGCCTCTGCCGCGCGGGCGGGGCGCAGGGCGGGCCTGGGGGTCGCGGAGCGGAGCGGGCTGGGGTTTCCGTGGACGCGCTCGCCAAGACCGCCTAGCTCAGCCCCCTTTTCCTGGTTATGAAAAAAAGAAAACACGGGAAAACCGGCCCCCGGGAGCGTGGTAAAGGACTGAGGGCGTCTCCTGTTTCCCGCGGTGCAAGAACAGGGAGAGGGTCGCGCGGGGCTGGACCCCACGAGCGGCGGCTCCGGACGCCCGAGAAGGGCCCGGCGCACAAACGCGGCCTGCGGGCCGCGGGCTCGTTGCGGGAGCGCTTTTCCCTCCAGGCCTTTCTTTCCTCGGTTGCTCAGGGCCCGTGGGGACGGTTCGGCGTTGGCGCGTCCGAGGCGTCCCTGGCGGAACAAATGCTCCCGTCCGAGGGGATGCCGCCCCGGGGACGCTTCGTGGTCCCTGTGCGCTCGGCGAGGGGATGAGCAGAGACGGAGTTTGGGGACAGTTCTGGTCCCACAAGTGAAGTGACTGCCGGGAAGGGCCGTCTTTGCCGCAGCCACCGTGACCAGTTCTCTCGAAAGACGAGCGTGAGCGTTGATGTGACGAAATTAGGCGGAGCCAGCGCGGTCCGGAGGGATCGGGCAGAAGGTGTCGGAGGGGAATCGCTCCCCCCCCGCCCCCTCCCCGCCCCCGGCTGGTAAATGCGGGGCCTTCCTTGCGGGGCTCGCCGTGTCTGGAAGGTTTCGGTCGGCGGCGCCCCGCGGGGCTGCGTGGCTGAGTGACCGCGGCCGCGCCTTCGGTGGCCCCGTCCGTGTTTTCCGCAGCGAGTCACGCGGACGCGGCGGCGCTTCGTTCCCGGGGCTGCAGTGTCCAACCCGCTGTGACTGTTGTAGGAGGAGCCGTGGGATCTGTGGCTTCGTTGGTGCTGGAATTTCCCCGAATGTGGTGGATTTAAGCGGGGCTGCTGGACGGGACCCCGGGCCGCCCCGAACTGCGAGGCGCGGGCTTCCCGGCCCCGCCGGCGGGGGGCGCCCACGCTGCCTCGGACCCGTGTACGCGGTGGTGGCGTCTGGGGACGCCCAGGAGCCCCGGGCGGCGTCTCCCGAGCCCGGGGGCGCGGGCGGGGGGAGGGTCCCCGCCGGGTGGGGTCGGTGCGGGACGTCGCCGGGGTGTAGGTTTCTGTGGGGCGTGCGGCAGAGTTCGGGTGAGGGCTCGGCGATGGGACGCAGGTTTATTTGTGTTTTGCTGCAAATGATAGAGGAACTAAGGATACTCGAGACTGTTAGTAAACATGTCTTCTGGAATATTAAAAAAATTGGGCTGTGAATAAATATGTCTCTAGAAGCGAATGAATTTATTTATAAATGTCAACCTAAAGAATACTGGCGTAACAGACAATTCAGTTTCTTTTACTTTTAACTAGAAATTAAGTTTTTTCAAGGTTAAAAATTCTAATTAAAGGAACAGAAAAGCAATAGAGAAAGGAACGGTGTATAAGAAAAAAAAGGATGGGCTGTGAGTGAATGAAAAGGCGGGGCGCGCGGGTTTCAGGGAAAGGGGACGATTCCGTCCCGAGAGGGGCCGGTGCCCAGAGCGAGGCGGGAGCGGCGCCGACAGCCGAGCGCGGAAAGGCGGGCGGTGGGGGGGTCTGCGAAGGGGCCGGGGAGGAGGGGCTTTGTATTGGGCGAAGCCGAAGGAGAGGGGCGCGCGTGTCACTGAGTGTCCGAGCGGGACCGCGGCCAGCGAGCTGCGGGGCGCGGAGCTCGGCCCGTGTCCCTCGGTCGGGAGGACGGAGCGCCCCGCGTTCGTGCGGCGCCGACGGGCGTGCGGGGCGCTTCCTGCCGGGGCGGCGGGGATACAATGTTTCCTTCACACGGGCTCCCGCTTCGGATCCTTCTAACCAGGCCTCCGCTGACGCAGGAGCGCAGGCGTCTCGGTCCTGAAATCCGCAGACGTGACAACTGCGCGTGGACCCGGAGCCGACGCGCAGGACCCCGCGCTCTCGGGTGGGACTCCCGACGCCCACAGGCCTCGGCGCCAAGGTCCCAGGCCCCCAGCTCGGCTCCTCCACTCAGTCCCCTGACCTAGAGGCGAGGTCAGAGGATCTCGCACTCTCTCAGGTGGGTGCACAGTGCGCCCCAAATGATCCAGAAGGGATGGGAGAGGACCCCCAACTCCAACACGCGGGAGCCTGTCCCCACAGTCAAGGGCTCTCAGAGGAAACAGGACAGAACCCCTGCTCTCTGGGGGGCCCCTCCCCCAGTCACCGGGCCCAGGTCTGACACGTCAGGGCCCTGGGCTCTCTCGGGCGAGACCCCTCCCCGCGAATCCAGAACCCAGAGCTCAGAGAGTCCAGAGCTGGGGGGCCGGGACCCTCGGCGCCGGCGGAGGGGACCCCGCCGCTCAGGCGCCGCGGCCCCGACCTGCTCTCCTCTGCCGCCACCTGGCGTACGTCCTGGGAACGGCACCCGCTGCTCGGCCGCGGCTCTGACCGTTTTGCCAGGACGCTTCCGAGCCCCAGGCACCTCCCGGGGGCACAGCCTCGGTTCGTTTTCTGCGTCCACGTCCCCGTTCTGTGTCTGATGCTCCTCGGCACGTGGGGCGTCTGGCTCCCCCTGTAAGTGAGGTTCCCGCGCCGTGTACGCCTGGAATTTGGTTACTGTCATTTGCTGGTCTGGGTCGTAGCTGTGGGATCCTTAGAGCAGCCCGAAGGTTCTTGGGGGACAGGAAAGGCGGTGTCCCCCGCGCGGAGGCGGGCAGCCAGGTGTGTGAGGGCAGGTGAGTTTGGGGAGTACGTGTGCGTCACCATTTACTTAATAAGATTTAACAATTTAAAGTAACTTATTCTCAAGACTGAATGGTTATGTCAACGAAATATAGAACAATGTACAAATCAGCCTGTGGGTGTAAAACTTCTGTTTAGAGTTTCACAGGTGGTGACCAGGAGGGCCCGCATCTGCACGTGGCATGTGGGTTTTGCACTGGCTGTTAATAGAGGAAGGACATAATCAGTTATGATTATCTTCTCGTTTCTTCTTACGAGATTGAGTTGCCAAAATTTGGTTTGGGAAGAGCTTTAGCACCGTCACCTGAGCCTCACTCCCAGCAGGAGCTTGCTGACCCTCTTACCTCACTCCCTGTGTCTTGCAGTTTTTTTGGGGGGTGGGGGGGGGGGGTTGCCCAACAAAAGTGAACCTGGCAGGTCTGCTGTCTTTTATCCAAATGACCTGCACGTCACCCACGTCACCTTTGAAATCTGAGGCTCTGTTCTTCCATTTCCCGAAATGTCCTGTACACCCATCGTCACCTCGCTGTGTCTGGTTTCCATCTGAACAGGGATTCCCGTTGCGCGTAGTAAGTGCTGAGTATCTCCTGTTCATCTGATGGTGTTAGTTTGGTCATCATCCCAGCCGTTAGAAGGTGTGACGACAATAACCTTTTACTCCCCCGCAGGTTTGGTGGCCCGGCCCCGTGACGCTCACGGCCGGACCGCTGGCCTCCGGAAAGTGCCGCCGCCGAGGGACCGTGGACGGCTCCCGGCAGGAGTGAGTATTATTATTATTATCATCATCATTATTATTTTTGCTCGTCAGCCTTTTTGGCCTATTTCTGCAGGGTTTGGTATAATTTGCTGGTGCTGCAAGTTGTTTTCCTCTGATACACTTGCACAGACATGAAAAAGTGTTTGCGAGGCAGCCGCTCAGACTTGGGGAGTCAGGAGCGTCTCCGTGGGCTCCTGGCTCTGTCTCCATGCGAGAACCTGGTCCCCTCCTGCATCGGGCTCCGATGTCCAGCTCCAGCTCCGGAGTCTGGCCGTGGGGCCTTGGTCACAGGGCTGGGCCCTGTCTCCAGGGTCCGTGGCCTGGGCTTGAATCTGTCTGTGGCTGGGTGTCCGGGATCTGGGGTCTCTGGGTGCGGCTTCCTGCCTTGGGCTGGTGTGTGGGGTCCACGTGCAGCTCTGGCTCTAGGGTCTGGTGTGTGGAGCCTGGTGTCCAGTGTTGGCCTCAGTCTCTGGTGCCTGGTGTCTGCTTTCAGGGTCCATGGTCTGGCTTGGGTCATGGGGACAGTTTTGGGATTGAAGCAGGGCTCTGGGTTCAGCTTTTGGTCCTGGTTCTGCTCCAGGGTCCAGGTTCTGGATTCCAGAGTCCTGAGTCCGTCTTTGGCATCTGGCGTCTGTGATGGTTGTTGGCTCCAGTTCAGTGCCAACAGGAGTCCCAGCGTCGGGGTGCGGGGAAGAAGGGAACTCTGTTTAGTGCAAGTAGCTCCTCCTGATGCAGAACAGCCGGGCGGGCAGGCGGCTGTGAAGAGGCTCTGCGTTGTCACAGGTGAATCGTGGGTCAGCCCGGAGGGGCTGCTTCTTAGCTGCGAGGCTCAGGGCTGTGAGGAGGCCCTGACGTGAGGCAGCCCCGGGGCGAGTCGCCCCCCATCCCTGCCCCCCCGGGCGGAGCTGCTCCTTCTGGCCGGGCCCCGCCTTTCCTCTGCTCGCCGCTGCCCTTGCCCACAAAGAAGGGCCAATGGGGAAAGGGGCCCCTCGGTGTGAGCGGAGAGGGGACCCCGGTGTTGACACCAGGACAGTTTAGGTTGTTGTTATTCTCAAATTGTGCCACGTTTTCCTCTAGCATTTTTTTTTAAAAACACAAACTGAGAATGCCTGTTTTTTATTGCAGCTTACTTAAATTATACAGAAAACTAAAAAATTGAAAACCCTACCCAAACAGGGAACCACTGCTATTGTTTTCAGTATAAACCCTTCCAGACATCTCTACCCGAGTATTTTTATTCTTCTTTCTCTGGATTTAATTTATTATTCTGGGTTTGTAATATGGATGCAAAACTTGTAAATTTTCAGCTGTTTCTCTCTAATGTGCAGACTTATCACTACATTTTCCCATATGTTTTTTAATGTATTATTTTTATTATTATTTAGTTCCAATTATTTTTAACTCCAATTGAGATTTATTTTGAGGTTTATGTAGGAGTGCATTTCATAACTTTCACATGTAAGAACTTTCTAGTTACCGTTCCAGATTTGCCACAGGTGGGCACAGGTAACCAGGTTCTTGGTGATCGCGGACAAAAAATGGAACCGAACACACAGAGTTTATGGCAGAAAGCGAGGAAAAGCGGAGTTATGAAGCCGCCCAGAACATGGGAGCAGGGCAGCTCTGAGCAGAGTGGAGCAGAGAGGAGAGGAGACGAGCCTACCAGCCGCGGCTGCAGCCGCAGGGGCAGCAGGGGCCGCAGGGGCCGCAGGGGCCGCAGGAGCCGCTGGAGCCGCTGGAGCCGCTGGAGCAGCTGGAGCAGGAGCAGGGCAAAAAGGGCGGGACTCAGGGGCTGGAGGACTTTTGTTCCGTAGGGTGGGCCTCCCTTTCCCTGATTGGCTACGGGGAAGAGGGCCCCACGGTGCTAATTCGTCACAGTGGAGCCGGGGTCAGGCAGCATCTTCTGCGCAGGGTCAGTCCTGATTCGCTGGGATCCAACGCTTCTCCAGATGCAGAAGCCGCCAGACGTAGGACGGGGTCTCCGCCCTTTATCCATGTGCTTTATCTCCTGGGGCACCTCCGGAGTGTCCTCCTTCCTGACTATCTCCTGCCTCAGATTAATTACAATGAGAGCAAGAAACATATTTTATATAATTTCAGTCTGTTGAATTTTTTTGAAACTTGCTTCATTACAGTACAGTCGATGTAAGAAATGTTCCAATCGTGCATCTCGGGCCATTCTGTTCATTTTGAGGATAACATCCTAGTGCAGCCAGCAGGTAGAGTCACATACGGTTGTTCACTTGTGGAGAATGCATCCGATTCGCGGCTCACGGTGTTCCTGGTATCCCTGCTGGATTTCCCGAGAAGCTCTCTTGTTTCTGAAGGAGGCCCGCTCTATCCCTGCTGAGAGGGGCTGAATCTGTTATGGTTACTAATTACTCTGTGCCTCTCTGTTCTATATAATTTAAGTTTGTGATATAAGTACATTGTGAATGTGGATCTTCCTGGTAAATGAAACTTCTTGATACGAAGCGCTTTCCCCCTCTAGTCGTGCTTTTTGCCTCAAAGTCCACGGCGGGTTACTGTGCAGTTTTCACTGGGTTTACGTTTGCATAGCACAGGGTGGGGCAGGAGTAGGTCCAGAGTGGCGAGTACGAGAAACAGAGTTTATCGTCTTATTGTTTACGAATTGTGTTATTTTCCATAAGAACAGCCGTAAAGCTGCTTCTGCACCAGCCTGTATATCTTTTCACATTCTTTTACTTTCAATCTTTTTGTACTCTGTATTTTAGGAAATTCATATTTTTGCCCAGTTTGTGTCTTGTCTTTTATATTCTCTGAACTTTTTCAGAGTATTCTTTAATTTCATAAAGTATACAGTATTGATGTATTTCCTCATTAAACTGCATGTTCACAAGGGCACCTCATTCCTGTCTGTCTCGTTTAAATGGACCACTAAACATCCAGCTTACAGATGAGGGGCGGGGCCTGTAAGGCCAGAGGTGGGACGGGGCTGCAGGTGAGAGGGGGCCAGGCCACAGGCCTGGGCGGGGCTGGGTGGGAGGCAGCTTGGGGCCGCAGGCCTGAGGGGAGAACGGGCCAGACTGGAGGTTGGGGGTTGCTGGTGCCTGGTCTCCGTGGGCCATGAGGTGACGCTCAGGCCAAATGTGGTGCCAGCAGTGGAATCCAGGGCCAGTAGGTGAGCTGGGTGGGGTGCGAGGTGAGAGGGTGGGGGGCCGATACAGCCACCCTGAGGGGAGCAGAAAAGGGCGGCGAGGCTGTTTCTGGGGTACATGTCTCAGCTCCCAGTTAAGTGACCACTTCCTGTGGGACCACTATTCTATATTAATCTAGATTATATTACATTTATAGACAACTTTGGTAAGTGGGTATCATCACATTGTTTTTTTAAATCCGAGAACAAGATGATATTTTTCATTTGTTAAAGTTTCTGTTATTGAGTAGCATTTTCCAATTTTGTTCATACAGATCCTGCACGTTGTTGTTACGTTTAGGTTTTTTAAAGTCTGTTTTGTTGCTATTAAGTCTTTTTTAAAAACTATATCTTTAATTTACTATTTACTATTTCTACATATTTCTGTTTGTAATACTTTTCCATTGATTCTCCTGAGTTATCAAGGTAAATATGCTTTTATGAAGAGTGGTCACTGCATTTCTGTAGCTGCATATGAAGTAGAAATAAAGTTTGAAAGAGAGAAGTGAGGTGATGTGAGCAGGTAGAAAAATTCTCTTTGTTGGTCATACGTATATTAATGACTAAATAAAATAGTAACATCATTCTTAGTAACTTAAATGAGTTTAGGCCCTCGGGTGCACGGCGTTCTAGAAATCCAAGGATTTTGCTAGTGGAAATGTGTCCTGGGCTGGTGATCTGAGGAGCACACAGTATGACAAGTGTCCACATTTTCAAAGAGGGAAACTTCAGGTGTTGAATTCTGGAATCTAAGAGAGTAAGATTCTTTGTTCTGAGTCACCTTATGAGACAGTTATTAAGGCGGCTCGTGGGCGATGGAAAGAAGCCGAGGTCCCCAGACGCCTGCCCTGTTGGGTCACAGGGTGATCGAGTCTCCTAAGTTGTCAGACCTTCTCCTGCCCCCTGACCGTTTGCCTGGGGCTGTTGTTTAAGTCCCAGCTTCCCTGCTTCCTGTTCCAAGAAAGGCAGCGTTTCAGGTCCAGGATACAGAGGGACTTGCTATTTCTATTCTAACGGGCTCTCCTTGGTGCAGAGCTGGGTTTCTCATTCTCGGCACCATCGACCTTCTGGGCCCGAGGGTTCATTCTCCTGGGGCATCGTCCTCTGCATTGTGGGTGCTTATTAGCATCCAATACCCCCATTCACTGCAGGCAGATGACACCCTCCCCTCAGGGCAACCTGAACTGGCTCCACACATTTACTAAAGTCCCCTCAGGGCAAAAGCCATCTTCATTAGAGATGCACTACATTCGAAGGTTTTATTCTTTTTGAAACTGGAATGATCCGGCTCTGGCACGCAGTGTTTTTATTAGTTTTACATGCAAGTTATTTTCCAATTCTGACTGTGATTTTGAAGTTATTAGAAGTGTCTTTCAAAACATCTAAATATTGGGACTGTCTAGTTACCTTGTGACTGGTTGCCAGGCAAAGAGAGCAATAAAAGTGAAGTATGTGACAATTATTGGAACTTGTCTAATATAGGCAATTTTTAAAGAGTTCTGGAAGGATGGAATTGTGAAGTTTCCTGAAAGATGGAATAAGGCAGTGGAACAAAATGGTGAACGCGTTGTTCAATAGAGTTATTGGTGAAAATGAAAAATGTGTCTTCTCATAAAAACCGAACGAACCTTTTGGCCAAACCAGTACAGTGTGCGTCCCAAATGTGGTCTCTGCTGCCATCTCGTGGGCATTTTGGAAATATCTTATTGCAGGTCCGCAGAAAAAGGGGTTGGTTTTAGTGGAATATCGACTGTTGATTGCAGTGTTATTTAGAAGTGTAATCAAAATGTCTAAATGAAAGGACTGTATACTTAATTTGGGACTGGTTTCCAGATTGATGGCAAAGGGAGCAATATATGTGTTTTATATGACGTTTGCTGGAATTTGCTTTATGGTGTAATAGGTTTTTAGGAGTTTCGAGTGTGCTTGAAAGTCATTTTTAATTTTCTTTGTTGTAGCTTCCTTAAACAATGAAGAAAGTAAGATCTATGTAAAATTCTAACCCAAGAGGTTAAAAAAAAAAAAAAGACCGCTATCATTTTATACGTAAAAATCGAACTAGCCGTTTGGCCAAGCCACTAAGTACAGTATGAGTTCCAAGTGTGCATCTCTGCTGCCATCTCGTGGACACTTTGAGGAATGTGCAGGTCTGCAAGAAAAGTGGTTGATTCTAGCGGAATGTTGATTTTTGTTTAAAGATTGTGGTGTACAAGTCTCAGGTCCCAATTTAAGTGACCAATTCCTTGGGACCACTTTTTAATGAGCACAACATCTAGACCGGATACTGGATTTGGGAGTGCACTATTGGTTCTTTTTTTTTTTAAATTTTATCTTTAAATTACCCTTTGTATATATAAAAGAAATTCATCTCTGCATGTTATTTACCACAAAACAAACTAAGCTGTATTATTTATAATAATTTTTCAGTTTGTATTCATGAGTTGTCAAGGTAAATAAGATCACGCAATAATAAAATTGCATTAGTTTATCTATATAAAACATGAAAAATGGTTAAAGCTTGGGATAAAACACAAAGAAAGGAAGAGTTAAAGAATGTGTCAGTTTTAAGGTCATTAATAATTAAGTAATAACAGGATTCTTATCATTTAAAATGAGTTCCAGATCTGGAGCAATGGTGTTCTAGAAATCAGAAGTATTTTGTAAGGAAAACACGCCTCTTGTAAGTCATATGAGGAACTCACAATATTGCAAATGTCCACATTTTCAAAGAGGAGAATATTAGAGGGTGAATTCTGGAATTTAAGAGAGTAAGATTATAGATTCTACGTAACTTCAGGAAACAGTTACCGGAGAGTGATTTATGGGCCGTGAAAAGCGTGACCCTCAGGCGTGCGCGGTGGCTTATCACCGAGTGGTTCCGTCTCCTGAGGCGTCAGGTCTTCCTTGGCGGATGAGCTTTGCGGGTGTCTTCTCAGCCAAGGACACCCCTCCCCAGTCTCGGCTGATGTTTGTTGTTGTTCTCTTTAGCTCTCAGCTTTCTTGTTGCCTGTCCAAAGAGAGGTATTATTTCAGATCCAGGGTCCAAAGTCACATGCTGTTTCTATTATGATCGACTCTGTGTCCTGCTCCATAGAGAGTAGGGTTTTTCATTGCCTAGGACAGTTCTTGCTCCTGGGGGATTTTTCTCTTCATTGTGGGTGCTCATTAGCATCCATCACCTCTATTCACTGCAGGGCGGTAACGCCCTTCCTAACCCCACTTTAAGGACAACCTGAAAGGTCTCCATACAATGTCCCCTTGAGGGCAAAGTCAGCCCTTGGTTACAACCACTGATCTTGAAGCTTTGATCATTTTTTTGGGGGGGAACCATAATGATCTGACCTTGGTATGCAGTATTTTTATTATCATTCTGTGCAAATTATTTTCTAACACTGATTGTGATTTATTTTGGGGATGATTTAGAATTCTATTTCATAACTTATAAATGTAAGTACTTTATAGTTGTCTTTTGTTACTGATTTCTAAATGGCAAGGAAAGCAAGAAACACTTTATATAAATTTCAGTCCTTTGAAATTTTTTGGAACTTGCTCTATATCACAATAATGTCAGTTTTTAAAAAGTTGCTAGGGTGCTTGGAAATTATCTACAATTTGCAGTTTTGGGCTACAGTTAAGTGTTCATGTATGTCGAATCTAGTTTGCTTCTCATGTTATTTTTTTATATTTTTACTATTTTTTGCGGGCCTAATTGGTTCTGAAACAGAACCTGAATGAAAGAGGTTTGTTAAACGTCCTATTGTGATTATGAATTTGTATAATTTTCAGTGTAGTTCTGTTTTATATAATTTTGAGTGTATGTTCTTAAATGAATACAAATTTTGAATTAACTGGTAAATTGAACTTATTTATATGAAGTGCTCTTTATTTGTAGTAGTGGGGCTTTTTTTGTCTTCAGGTCTCTATGTTATGTAATTTTCATTGGGTTAATGTTTGTGTAGTATATTGTTCCTATTCTTTCACTTCAGGTCTCTGTGTTTTAGATGGCTCTCAGTGTTTTACGTTAGTTATAAGTGGCTGCTAAAATCAGTAAGGAATAGATTTTGGTGGGGGATACAATGAAAGGGTCCAATGTTTTCCCCTCTCAGCTGTTCCAACACCACTGATACATAATGAACATTTCCCACCTGAGGAAGAGCCTCTCTGTCATAGACAATCCCCGTCTGGTTTTGCATTTGTTCCTGGATTCTCAGGTCTGTCCCTTCAGTTCGTCTATTCCCAGGGCAGGGCCCGCTGTTTCAGTTACCGCAGGTTTGTAATACAACACATTTACCTGTCTGGTTGGGGTAGCTTTTCTTCATTACTTTGCTCTTTCAGAATTTTCGTTTCAACTTTTAAAGGGTGAACTGAAAAGAGGTTTTAGTTTTAAAGATTATGATATTTTAATCTATAGCCCATTAAATTTATAAATAACTGAATTGACATTTTAATGTTTTTGTTTATCCAAGAATACAATGTTACTTTCCAGTTCCTCAACTGTCTTCCCTCGGGTATTATTTTAAAATTCTATTCCTACAGATAATGCACATTCTTGTTAAGGTTTATCTTAGGTATGTTATCTGTTGCTGTTGGTTTGTTTCTTTGATTATATCTTTGACTTACTGTCTCTACATACATCTAAAGGGTATTTATTTCTGCATGTTATTTCCCCTCCCTGTAATAAATTCTATTATTTGCAATAATTAAGTTGCTTTTCACTGTTATCAAGGTAACACACTATCGTTCAGTACGAAAATTGTTTTAAAAATGTAAAAATAGATAAAGCTTGGAAGAAAACATGAAGAAATGAGGTAATGTGAGGAGTTAGAAAATTTTTTTGGTGATAAGTTCATTACTGATTAAATAAACAGGAACAGGTTATTTTTAAATGTTTAGGGCTTGGACCCCTGGTCTTCTAGAATCTGAGATATTTTGTAAGTGAAATGGTGCCCCTTCTAGGTTGTCTGAGGAACTCACTATATGGCAAATGCCCACGTTTTCAATAAGGAAGATTTTAGATGGTGAATTTTGGAATCCAAAAAAGAGTATTTTAGTGACATTACGGAACAGGTATTAAGGACTGACGTGTGAGCAGCGAGGAAGGAAGCGGCCGTCCCATCCTCAGACGCCCGCAGCGCGTCGGCACCGGGACTCGGTCTCCTGGGTGTCGGGTCTCCCGCCCGCTGCCCTCGGTGCCTGTCCGCTCGGCCTGGGCGCCTCCGCCGCGTCTCGGCCCGACGCCCGGGCCTGCGCTGCTCGTTAGGTCTCAGCGTCCACGCTGCTTCTGCAAAGAGAGGGTTTCCCCCTGTTCATTCGTTTTCCTGTCTGAATATTCTGTTTTTTCTTCACAGTACTTATCCCCATGTAAACTAATATATTTTCTACCCTGTGAACAGTGAGCTCCACGAAGGCGCGTTTGGTCTTTGACCAACGTGCGTGTCCCTTACGCACTCGATGCCCGTCCCTGGGCCCGACATCAGCAAATACTTAACGCGTGTTTACCGAGTGAGCGCCCTCTGCTCCGTGTCCCCGCGCCCGGGTGGGGCCGCTCCTGCGGGGCCCTCGGCTGGGCCTCCCCGCGGCCCTGGTCCCGGAGCCCTTCTCCGCTCCAGCCTGTGCCCCCTCGGCCCACCTGTTCCCTCTCCTCCCTCTCAGTGGCCACGGAGGAGCCCGCGTGGGCGGGTGCGCATGGGGCGAGGGTCCCCTGACCGAGAACGGAGGGGGCGCGGCAATGCCCCAGTGGCGTCGGTGTGTCCAGCGCGCCCCTGTCCTGGTCACCTGATGTCTCCGCGGCGCTGAAGCCCCCACCGCGTCGCCGTCCCGCGTGTGCCGCCGCCCGCGCCTCCTGGTCACGGCCCCGCCGCCCTGGGCCGGCAGCGGGGTGGAGACAGCCGGGCCGCACCGCACTGGACACGGCTGTCGGGCCTGGGCCCTGTGGGCGCTGCAGGCCTTCCCGGCAGCTGGCCGGTCCCTCGGGCTGGGTCTGTCGCTGCTGCCATAAGATTGAACAAATTAAAGCTAGAAACCTATTCTTAACTGAGTGATTATGCTAATGAAACTTGGAAGAGTTTATTAATTTAGCTGGTGCATGTAAGACTTTTACGTTTCAAAGCTGGAAATGAGCAGGACATCAGTTTGACATGTGGTATGTTGATTTTAAGCTGATGTTTTTAGAATCCAAAACTGAGGGAAAAAACCACAACTATGATTGTTCCCAATTTTTTTCCTAAGAAATTTACTTGGAAAAGAGGAAATTAGCATAATCACCTTAGGTTTAGACACTGAGATTCCAGCCAGGACTCTGTTGAACCCTGTACCTTACACCCTGTGTCCCGTGGTTTTTGGACCGACTAACGGAAACTAACCTGCCCCGCCTGCTGCACTTCCCATAAGTCACCTGCACAGCACCCATTTCACCTCTGTGAGGCCCTGTTCCCCACACTCCTCAGTGCCCTCTGTACCTAATAGTACCTCCTCGTCTGGTATTCATTTATACTCACGCACGTATTAAATGCTGAACACCTTGTATTAATCTGCTCATGTTATAGTGATTATTATCTCACAGGTGTTAAAACTGACAAGGTTTGTGGAAAATGCTGCTTTCTCATCCCCCCAGGTCTGAAGAGCCGGCGGTGTGGAATGAACGGCTGAGACGGCGCTCACCCCTGAACCCCCTGCAACTGAGAGATCACGGACGTCTGCCATCAAAGCTAAGCGTTATTTTTGTCCACTCTGTCTTTTGGCCTATGGCTGCTGGGTTTGTTAAAACTTGAAGTTTGCACTGGGAGAAACATGAGTTGTATTTTATCGAACCCTAGGTTTGTTTACTGTGTGAGCATCTGGTTCAGCTCCTGCATCTGGCACCTGGGGTCCAGTCCCTGCTCCAACTCCAGATTCTGGCCATGGGACCCTGGTTGTAGATCTGGGTTCTATGTCCAGAGTCTGTGCTTTAGAGTCAAAACTGTATTCAGTTGTGTGTCTGCAGTCTCGCACTTTTAGGATGTGGCTTTGTGTACTGGGTTTGTGTGTGAGGTCCACGTGCAGCTAAAGCTTTAGGTTCTGGTGTATGGAGTCTGGCATTAAGGGTCTGATGTCAGTCCCTGGCATCTGGTGTTTGGCCTTCAGACCACGTAGTCAGGCTGAGGTTGGGGCACATGACTCTGGGTTTGGGGCTTTGGACCTGGGGTCCAGGTTTTGGTTTGGGGTGCACTCCAGGGTCCAGGATTGAGTCAAGGGTCTGTGTCCAGGGTCTTGAGTTTGGCTCTGGCATCTCGTGTCTAAAAACTGATGGTCATTCTGTCAAATTCAATGCCAGCATAAGTCCCCAAGTCGAACTGAAGCAGCCTAAAGTCCTCAATGTTAGAAAACAGGTAAAACCCTTAAGACAAAGGATCCAGCACACACTGTTAGTTGAGTACAAGGCGCCTTCCTTCTCTTCTTCCCTTAACTGCATATCTTTGCTTTGGTTTTCCTAATCTCCAAAGGTCCCTATGAGACTTGCAACCAGGGGAGCAGTGGGCAGCGGCAGCTCGTCCCGGGCTGACCCCCTGACCCTGTCTCCTGGGACCTTTGTGTCTTAATTTTTCTGTTTTCCATGGAGCAGCTCCGCCTAGTCTCACTCTTGTTGCTGTGAGTTTGCCTCTTCTATCTTAAGCCTTTTCTTTGTTTCGTTGTCCCTACATTTAATATACAAACTGTCAATATCCCCTGGCTTTGTGTTGTGAAATTTTTACTGCACCAAGTCAAGAATCCACACATTTGAGACCTTGCCAGTGAAGACCCGTCTTGGGCCGGATGCCTTTTTGGTGACAGAATGGCCAAATTTTGTTTATTCATTTACTTGTGGGTGGACATTTGAATATTTCCTACCTTTTGGTGGTTGTTCGCAGTGCTGTTATGAATAATCATATATAAGTTTGTTATAGCACCTGTTTTCAACTTCTCAGGTATATATTTTGAAGTGGAGTTCTTGACCACAGTAGGGGAAATTTGTTGAGGACATGCCAAACCATTATATACAAAATCTGTATTATTTAACACTTAGAAAAGAAATGGTCAATTTTTCTAATGTTTGTGGTAGTAAACATTTCTCAGTTTGGTTTCCTGAATTATAGCCTTTGTAGTGTCCGGGAAGGGGTCTCGTGCCATGATGTAGCCATTAACATCTTTCCTAGTGTTTGTTTACTGTTCGTATGTCTTCTCTCTAGAAGGGACTATTCAAATTCTTTAAAAATACAGTTGTCCCTTCATTGATGACTTATAAAGTTCTTTGTTATGGGTAAAAGAGTTATTGAAAGTATAATGTGCAACTATTCAATTCCACGGGTGTTCTTCTTACTCTGAGTATCTTCTGCTGCCCAGAATTTTTTAAGCTGGGGGACATCGCATTTTCTCATTTATTTGCATCACTTTTGCTTTGGAAGAGCGCGCCTTGATCCACTGCAGCAGTGTCCTCATGCTTCTCATGTCTAATGTGTGTTGTCACTGTGTCATTTATATTGTTTTATTTATTAAAAGTTTTATTATTTTTAGAGAGGGGAAGGGAGGGAGAAAGAGGGGAAGAAACATCAATGTGTGGGTGCCTCTTCCATACCCCCTACTGGGGATCTGGCTCTCAACCCAGGCATGTGCCCTGCCTGGGAACTGAACTGGTGAGTCTTTGGTTTGCAGGCTTGTTGTCAAACCAGTGAGCCACACCAGCCAGGGCAATTTATTTGATTTAATCTAACTTTTTAGCACTAACGTGAAATATGTTTTCAGACATTAGATATTTAGGTTGCGAGGGTTTACAGGTTCAAAGTAGGAGGATAGACTGTTCTCTGGAGTATGATGTCCAGAGTCAGTCGTCCAGAGTCAGGGACAGGTTTCAGACACCCGGTCCAGTGTCTGGTGTGCGGCATGGTTGGGGGTCAGGGTTAGGGGTTGAGGTTGGGGCTGTGCCTGGGAGCATGACTTGTCTTTAACTTCATCTGAAACTGCTTTGTTAGACTGTATCATGATAGATGTCATATCAAAGGCATTCAAAAACTCATCAGAACTGGTGAATGTTTGTGTGGCTAGTTTCATATTGAAGATGGATGAACATAAACAACATTTTTGGCACAATAAGCATTATGATTTCCAGAAAGGTGAAAACGCAACTGGAATGCAAAAACAGATTTGCGGTGTGTATGGAGAAGGAGCTGTGAGTGATTGAATGTGTCAGGAGTGTTTGGCGAAGTTTCATGCTGGAGATTTCTTGCTCACCATTGCCCCACGGGTCTGGCTGACCAGTTGCAGTTGAGAGCCATCGAGTCCAGATATAAATCATGGAAAGATCACTTTATGCCACGTGTGAGACAGGCGACATACTCAAAGTATCAAACTCAAGTGTTGGAATTTCTTTGCACCAACATGGTGACGTTAATCGTTTTGATGTTTGGGTTCCACATAAACTAAGTGGGGTGTGTGGGGGCCCTTCTTGACCGCTTTTCCACATGTGACTCGCTACTGAGATGTAAGGAAAGTGTTCTGTTTTAAAGACAAATTGTGAGGGGGAGGAAGAACCGTTGATACTTTGCATTAATGTGGAAAGGGAGAGATTGTGGGCAGATGAAGGGAACCACTAGCAATCCCTCCATAGGACAGTGTCCATCCAAAGAGAGTGGTGTCTGTATACTGTGCATTCAGGCGGGAGGGCTGAGGGAGGAGTTCCTTGTGGAAAACCAGACGGTTACTTGCAACAAGCACTGCCCCGCATCAGACCAGCGGAAAGCACCGCCCCAGGGAAAGGCTTCTGAAGGTGCGGGCAGAAGACGCACCATCATCCTGGAGGATAAGGCGGGACTGCACGTGTTTGTTCGGTGACCAGGGAAATGCTGTCACCGCCTGTTCGGGCAGTTGCGATTCATGCGCTGTCCTCAGCGGACCTCGCACCCTCGGATCGCCATTCATTTTGGTCTTTTCCAAAGTCTCCTCTTGAGAAAAATTTCCCACCCGTGGAGGACCGCCAAAGCAGCTGGAGGAATTGTCTGCTCCGAGAAATAAAAATGCTGGGGGAAGACGGAGCGGCGAGGTTGCCCAGAAGAAGGCCCAGGGCAGTGGCACGAAACGACGAAACCGCTGTCCAGCGACTTTGTTGTGGAAAATGAAAACGCCTGCCCGCCTTTGCCTGTTACTGGAAAAGCCGCAGGAAGCTTGAGCACGTGTGCTTCAAGTTGCGGTCTCTGCTGCCATCTCGTGGTCAGTTTTCAGAATGACACCTTAGTGCAGGTCAGCAGGGGAAGTGGTCGATGGTAGTGGAACATCCGTGAGTTTTGATGGCGGGTTACTCAGGAGCGCGTTTTAACGCGCCCCAGTGCCAGGACTGCCCTGTTTCCTTCTGCCTGGTTTCCATATTAAGGGCCAAGGGAGCAGTAAGCGTGTTTTATGTCACTTTTGTTGGCAGTGGCGTTGTGGCTCCAGACAGGGAGGTTTTTTAAAAGTGCCTAGTGGGCTTTAAAATGGTTAGTAAGTTGCAGAGTTCCTTGCAGCTTCTCTGAACAAGGGGAAAGGAAAACTTACTCAGAATTCTCCACTTAGAGGTAGAAAAGAAACTAAATAAAGTAAAAGTGCTATTGTTGTGTATGTGCCCTTCAGGACATGTCAGCAGATCATTTCCTGACTTTGCCTGGACCTCCCGAACACCTTCAGGTTCTGAATGTGGGTGCCACACTTCTACATTTAGAGCTTCTGTTCCAAACACACGTGTCTGAGGGTGGAGATTTTATTCTCCATTTTCGGTACGTAACGCCTTTAGGATTAGTCGGGTCATTTTCTTGATGGTTTCGTTTTGAAGGAGGCTTAGGAGCCTGTGTCATTGGTACGAGAGCGGAGACCGCTCCAGTCCCCGCTCTTCGGTGAATCGCCGCATAGGGGCGGGCGTGAGAACCAAACGCATGCCCTGCGGGCTTGATCGCTGCGGTGCTGGGTGAAGCTTGCGCCCTCCCGGTTTGGACGCAAAGTCCATTAGGGCCCTCCCACCGCCGTGCTGGGTTGTCTAAAAACTGTTTGGCCATCCTCACTTGGCCCACCAGGTTGGCCACAAAGTCCGTTCGGCCGCCCGAGTGTGATACTGGCTGGCCAAAAAGTCTGTTCGGTCACCGCAGCCCTCATAGGGCTTTGGCCAAAAAGACCGTTGTGTGTCCGTACCGCCATGCCGGGTAGGCCAGAAGCCACATCCGGTCACCCGCCGCTGTCATGCTGGACTGGCCCAAGACTCCGAGCCACTCCCCTGGCGTCCGAGGGTGGCCAAGAAGTCCGTTCAGTCAGCCTACCGTCTCGCGGGCTTGGCCAGAAAGTGTGTTCGGGCTCCCGACCGTAAGAGCCCGTTGGCCGATGTTCGATTCTGTCCCCCACGCGCCACGGCAGTCGCCCTCTCTCCGTATGGCTCTGGTCCGAGGACTTGCCTTGAGGTTCACTGGAAACAGTTTTGCTGGAGAAAGGCGAGCTCTTCATTGCCTGTGAAGGGCGAAAGCAGAGGGAAGCCTTTGGTGGAGCCGAACGGCCCGAGCGCCATCCGCCTCACGGTGCCTGCTGCCGTCTCGTGGCCGTTCCGTGGAATGACACCCAGGCGCGGGTCCGCGGGGAGGGCAGTCGAGAGTGGTGGGAAATGAGCGACTTTGGATGGCGGGGTCGATGAGGAGCGAGTTTGAGGCGGCCCGGTGTGGGGACCGCCCAGGTACCCTGCGACTGGGTGGCGGGCGCAGGGCCGAGGGGGGGACCGAGCGTGCCTGAGGCGGTTTTTGTTGGCCCTGGGTTGCGGCGTCCCAGAGGCAGGAGTTGGGGCGCGCCGAGCGTGCCTGGGAATCGTGCGTGAGTTGCTTCATCTGCAGCAGCCTCCCTCGACAACGGGGGAAAGCAGATGGCACTCCGAATCCCCTAAGAGGAGGGGAAAAAGACACGAAAGGATGTTGACGCGCTGTCCTATTTTGCGTAAGCCCCCTTCCGGACAGGTGTGCGGACGGTGTGTGCGGCTTCGTCCGGAGTTCCCTCACGCCTTTCGGTCCCTGTGAGGGATGCGACTCTCATCGGTTTCGAACGTCGTTGCGACCTCGCGTGCGCGTTGGCGGGGGAGCGGGGGGGTGGTGGGGGTGACGATTTTAGCGTCCCGTTTCGGCACGTAGTACCTTTAGGATCCTTCGGTCCAGTCTGTTGCGTGACTCAAAGGGTGGTTCGTGTTGGAGGCCGCTGAGAGGCCTATGTCACCGGTGCCAGAGCGGAGACCGCTCTAGTCCCCGCTCTTCGGTGAATCGCTGCATAGGGGCGGGCCTGAGAACCAAACGCATGCTCTGCGGGGTTGATCGCGGCGCTGCTGGGTGAAGCTTGCGCCCTCCCGATTTGGACGCAAAGTCCATTAGGGCCCTCCCACTGCCGTGCTGGGTTGTCTAAAAACTGTTCGGCCATCCTCACTTGGCCCACCAGGTTGGCCAAAAAGTCCGTTCGGCCGCCTGAGTGTGATACTGGCTGGCCAAAAAGTCTGTTCGGTCACCACGGCCCTCATAGGGCGTTGGCCAAAAAGACCGTTGTGTCTGCGGACCGCCATGCCGGGTAGGCCAGCAAGCCACATCGGGTCACCCGCCGCTGTCATGCTGGACTGGCCCAAGACTCCGAGCCACTCCCCTGGCGTCCGAGGGTGGCCAAGAAGTCCGTTCAGTCACCCCACCGTCTCGCGGGGTTGGCCAGAAAGTGTGTTCGGGCTCCCGACCGTCATAGCCCGCTGACCCAAACGTTCGGTTCCGTCCCCCACGCGCCCCGCCAATCGCCCTCCGTCCGTGTGGCTCTGGCCCGAGTACTTGCCTTGACGTTCATCGGCAACAGTGTTGCCGGAGGGAGGTCAGCTCTTGGTTGCCTGGGAGGGGCGAGAGCCGAGGCGGCTTCTGGTGGAGCCGAGTTGCCCGAGCGTCGTCCGCCTCGCGGTCTCTGCTGCCGCCGCGTGGCCGTTTCGTGGAATGACACCCCGGCGCCGGTCCGCGGGCAGAGCAGCCGACGGTGGCGGGACATCAGCGACTGTGGCTGGCGGGGTCGTTGAGGAGCGCGTTTGAGGCGGCCCGGTGACCTTGCGACTGGGTGGCGGGCTCCGGGCCAAGGGGGAACCGAGCGCGTGCGAGGCGGTCTTTGTTGGCGCTGGGTGGCGGCGTCCCGGAGGCCGGCGTTGAGGCGCGCCGAGCGCGCCTGGGAATCGTGCGTGAGTTGGTGCATGTGCAGCAGCCTCCCTGGACGGCGGGGGAAGGCTGATCGCAGTGCCAATGCCCTACGTGGAGGGGGAAAGGGAAACGGAAGGACGTTGACGCGCTGTCCTCGTTTGTGGACGCGCCCTTCCGGACGGGTGTGCAGACGGTGTCTGCGGCTTTGTCCGGAGTTCCCTCACGCCTTTCGGTTCCCGGGAGGGATGCGAGTCTCTCATCTGTTTCGAACGTCGTCCCGAACTGACGCGCCCGGGGCCGGCGTGGGGGGCGGGTGGTGAGGATTTTAGGCTCCCGTGTCGGGACGTGGGACCCTTAGGACGGCTGGGTCCAGTCTACTGTGCGGCTGGAAGGGCGGTTCGTGTTGGAGGCCGCTTAGGGGCCTGTGTCACCGGTGCCAGAGCGGAGAGCGCGCCAGGCACGGCTCTGCAGTGAACCGCAGCATAGGGGCGGTCACGAGAACCGAGCGCATGCGCAGCGGGCTCGTTCGCGGCGACCGCGGCTGAAGCTTGCGCCCTCCCGGTCTGGACACGAAGCCCGTTAGGGCCCTCCCGCCGCAGTGCTGGGTTGTCTTAAAGACTGTTTGGCCCCCCTCCCCATGCCACGGTGGTCGGCCAAAAAGTCCGTTCGGCCGCCGCGGCCCTCGTAGGGTGTTGGCCAGAGGGCCGTTCTGTCTGCGGACCGTCATGCGCGGTGGGCCAGCAAGCACATTGGGTCACCGCCGCGGTCATCGTGGACCGGCCCAACACTCTGACCCACTCCTCCGGCGTACGGCGGTGGCCAGGAAGTCCGTTCAGTCACCCCACGGTCTCGCGGGGTTGGCCAGAAAGTGTGTTCGGGCTCCCGACCGTCATAGCCCGCTGACCCAAACGTTCGGTTCCGTCCCCCACGCGCCCCGCCCATCGCCCTCCGTCCGTGTGGCTCTGGTCCGAGTACTTGCCTTGACGTTCATCGGCAACAGTGTTGCCGGAGGGAGGTCAGCTCTTGGTTGCCTGGGAGGGGCGAGAGCCGAGGCGGCTTCTGGTGGAGCCGAGTTGCCCGAGCGTCGTCCGCCTCGCGGTCTCTGCTGCCGCCGCGTGGCCGTTTCGTGGAATGACACCCCGGCGCCGGTCCGCGGGCAGAGCAGCCGACGGTGGCGGGACATCAGCGACTGTGGCTGGCGGGGTCGTTGAGGAGCGCGTTTGAGGCGGCCCGGTGTCGGGCCGGCCCGGTGACCTTGCGACTGGGTGGCGGGCTCCGGGCCAAGGGGGAACCGAGCGCGTGCGAGGCGGTCTTTGTTGGCGCTGGGTGGCGGCGTCCCGGAGGCCGGCGTTGAGGCGCGCCGAGCGCGCCTGGGAATCGTGCGTGAGTTGGTGCATGTGCAGCAGCCTCCCTGGACGGCGGGGGGAAGGCTGATCGCAGTCCCAATGCCCTACGTGGAGGGGGAAAGGGAAACGGAAGGACGTTGACGCGCTGTCCTCGTTTGTGGACGCGCCCTTCCGGACGGGTGTGCAGACGGTGTCCGCGGCTTGGTCCGGAGTTCCCTCACGCCTTTCGGTTCCCGGGAGGGATGCGAGTCTCTCCTCTGTTTCGAACGTCGTCCCGAACTGACGCGCCCGGGGCCGGCGTGGGGGGCGGGTGGTGAGGATTTTAGGCTCCCGTGTCGGGACGTAGGACCCTTAGGACGGCTGGGTCCAGTCTATTGTGCGGCTGGAAGGGCGGTTCGTGTTGGAGGCCGCTTAGGGGCCTGTGTCACCGGTGCCAGAGCGGAGAGCGCGCCAGGCACGGCTCTGCAGTGAATCGCAGCATAGGGGCGGTCAGGAGAACCGAGCGCATGCGCAACGGGCTCGATCGCGGCGACGCCGGCTGAAGCTTGCGCCCTCCCGGTCTGGACACGAAGCCCGTTGGGGCCCTCCCGCCGCAGTGCTGGGCTGTCTTAAAGACTGTTTGGCCCCCCTCCCCATGCCACGGTGGTCGGCCAAAAGTCCGTTCGGCCGCGCGAGTGTGCTAGCGGCAGGCCAGAAAGTCCGTTCGGCCGCCGCGGCCCTCGTAGGGTGTTGGCCAGAAGGGCCGTTCTGTCTGCGGACCGTCATGCGCGGTGGGCCAGCAAGCACATTGGGTCACCGCCGCGGTCATCCTGGACCGGCCCGACACTCTGACCCACTCCCCCGGCGTACGGCGGTGGCCAGGAAGTCCGTTCAGTCACCCCACCGTCTCGCGGGGTTGGCCAGAAAGTGTGTTCGGGCTCCCGACCGTCATAGCCCGCTGACCCAAACGTTCGGTTCCGTCCCCCACGCGCCCCGCCAATCGCCCTCCGTCCGTGTGGCTCTGGCCCGAGTACTTGCCTTGACGTTCATCGGCAACAGTGTTGCCGGAGGGAGGTCAGCTCTTGGTTGCCTGTGAGGGGCGAGAGCCGAGGCGGCTTCTGGTGGAGCCGAATTGCCCGAGCGTCGTCCGCCTCGCGGTCTCTGCTGCCGCCGCGTGGCCGTTTCGTGGAATGACACCCCGGCGCCGGTCCGCGGGCAGAGCAGCCGACGGTGGCGGGACATCAGCGACTGTGGCTGGCGGGGTCGTTGAGGAGCGCGTTTGAGGCGGCCCGGTGTCGGGACGGCCCGGTGACCTTGCGACTGGGTGGCGGGCTCCGGGCCAAGGGGGAACCGAGCGCGTGCGAGGCGGTCTTTGTTGGCGCTGGGTGGCGGCGTCCCGGAGGCCGGCGTTGAGGCGCGCCGAGCGCGCCTGGGAATCGTGCGTGAGTTGGTGCATGTGCAGCAGCCTCCCTGGACGGCGGGGGAAGGCTGATCGCAGTCCCAATGCCCTACGTGGAGGGGGAAAGGGAAACGGAAGGACGTTGACGCGCTGTCCTCGTTTGTGGACGCGCCCTTCCGGACGGGTGTGCAGACGGTGTCCGCGGCTTGGTCCGGAGTTCCCTCACGCCTTTCGGTTCCCGGGAGGGATCCGAGTCTCTCCTCTGTTTCGAACGTCGTCCCGAACTGACGCGCCCGGGGCCGGCGTGGGGGGCGGGTGGGGAGGATTTTAGGCTCCCGTTTCGGGACGTGGGACCCTTAGGACGGCTGGGTCCAGTCTACTGTGCGGCTGGAAGGGCGGTTCGTGTTGGAGGCCGCTTAGGGGCCTGTGTCGCCGGTGCCAGAGCGGAGAGCGCGCCAGGCACGGCTCTGCAGTGAACCGCAGCATAGGGGCGGTCACGAGAACCGAGCGCATGCGCAGCGGGCTCGTTCGCGGCGACCGCGGCTGAAGCTTGCGCCCTCCCGGTCTGGACACGAAGCCCGTTGGGGCCCTCCCGCCGCAGTGCTGGGCTGTCTTAAAGACTGTTTGGCCACCCTCCCCATGCCACGGTGGTCGGCCAAAAGTCCGTTCGGCCGCGCGAGTGTGCTAGCGGCAGGCCAGAAAGTCCGTTCGGCCGCCGCGGCCCTCGTAGGGTGTTGGCCAGAAGGGCCGTTCTGTCTGCGGACCGTCATGCGCGGTGGGCCAGCAAGCACATTGGGTCACCGCCGCGGTCATCCTGGACCGGCCCGACACTCTGACCCACTCCTCCGGCGTACGGCGGTGGCCAGGAAGTCCGTTCAGTCACCCCACGGTCTCGCGGGGTTGGCCAGAAAGTGTGTTCGGGCTCCCGACCGTC
The DNA here is from genome assembly GCF_021234165.1 of Pteronotus mesoamericanus. Taxonomy (NCBI): domain Eukaryota; kingdom Metazoa; phylum Chordata; class Mammalia; order Chiroptera; family Mormoopidae; genus Pteronotus; species Pteronotus mesoamericanus. Next base: position 44,663,563 of record NW_026555247.1, read on the forward strand.
ATAGCCCGCTGACCCAAACGTTCGGTTCCGTCCCCCACGCGCCCCGCCCATCGCCCTCCGTCCGTGTGGCTCTGGGCCGAGTACTTGCCTTGACGTTCATCGGCAACAGTGTTGCTGGAGGGAGGTCAGCTCTTGGTTGCCTGTGAGGGGCGAGAGCCGAGGCGGCTCGTGGTGGGGCCGAGTGGCCGGAGCGCCGTCCGCCTCGCGGTCTCTGCTGCCGCCTCGTGGCCGTTTCGTGGAATGACACCCCGGCGCCGGTCCGCGGGCAGAGCAGCCGACGGTGGCGGGACATCAGCGACTGTGGCTGGCGGGGTCGTTGAGGAGCGCGTTTGAGGCGGCCCGGTGTCGGGCCGGCCCGGTGACCTTGCGACTGGGTGGCGGGCTCCGGGCCAAGGGGGAACCGAGCGCGTGCGAGGCGGTCTTTGTTGGCGCTGGGTGGCGGCGTCCCGGAGGCCGGCGTTGAGGCGCGCCGAGCGCGCCTGGGAATCGTGCGTGAGTTGGTGCATGTGCAGCAGCCTCCCTGGACGGCGGGGGAAGGCTGATCGCAGTCCCAATGCCCTACGTGGAGGGGGAAAGGGAAACGGAAGGACGTTGACGCGCTGTCCTCGTTTGTGGACGCGCCCTTCCGGACGGGTGTGCAGACGGTGTCCGCGGCTTGGTCCGGAGTTCCCTCACGCCTTTCGGTTCCCGGGAGGGATCCGAGTCTCTCATCTGTTTCGAACGTCGTCCCGAACTGACGCGCCCGGGGCCGGCGTGGGGGGGCGGGTGGGGAGGATTTTAGGCTCCCGTTTCGGGACGTGGGACCCTTAGGACGGCTGGGTCCAGTCTACTGTGCGGCTGGAAGGGCGGTTCGTGTTGGAGGCCGCTTAGGGGCCTGTGTCGCCGGTGCCAGAGCGGAGAGCGCGCCAGGCACGGCTCTGCAGTGAATCGCAGCATAGGGGCGGTCAGGAGAACCGAGCGCATGCGCAACGGGCTCGATCGCGGCGACCGCGGCTGAAGCTTGCGCCCTCCCGGTCTGGACACGAAGCCCGTTAGGGCCCTCCCGCCGCAGTGCTGGGCTGTCTTAAAGACTGTTTGGCCCCCCTCCCCATGCCACGGTGGTCGGCCAAAAGTCCGTTCGGCCGCGCGAGTGTGCTAGCGGCAGGCCAAAAAGTCCGTTCGGCCGCCGCGGCCCTCGTAGGGTGTTGGCCAGAAGGGCCGTTCTGTCTGCGGACCGTCATGCGCGGTGGGCCAGCAAGCACATTGGGTCACCGCCGCGGTCATCGTGGACCGGCCCAACACTCTGACCCACTCCTCCGGCGTACGGCGGTGGCCAGGAAGTCCGTTCAGTCACCCCACGGTCTCGCGGGGTTGGCCAGAAAGTGTGTTCGGGCTCCCGACCGTCATAGCCCGCTGACCCAAACGTTCGGTTCCGTCCCCCACGCGCCCCGCCCATCGCCCTCCGTCCGTGTGGCTCTGGGCCGAGTACTTGCCTTGACGTTCATCGGCAACAGTGTTGCTGGAGGGAGGTCAGCTCTTGGTTGCCTGGGAGGGGCGAGAGCCGAGGCGGCTTCTGGTGGAGCCGAGTTGCCCGAGCGTCGTCCGCCTCGCGGTCTCTGCTGCCGCCGCGTGGCCGTTTCGTGGAATGACACCCCGGCGCCGGTCCGCGGGCAGAGCAGCCGACGGTGGCGGGACATCAGCGACTGTGGCTGGCGGGGTCGTTGAGGAGCGCGTTTGAGGCGGCCCGGTGTCGGGACGGCCCGGTGACCTTGCGACTGGGTGGCGGGCTCCGGGCCAAGGGGGGAACCGAGCGCGTGCGAGGCGGTCTTTGTTGGCGCTGGGTGGCGGCGTCCCGGAGGCCGGCGTTGAGGCGCGCCGAGCGCGCCTGGGAATCGTGCGTGAGTTGGTGCATGTGCAGCAGCCTCCCTGGACGGCGGGGGAAGGCTGATCGCAGTCCCAATGCCCTACGTGGAGGGGGAAAGGGAAACGGAAGGACGTTGACGCGCTGTCCTCGTTTGTGGACGCGCCCTTCCGGACGGGTGTGCAGACGGTGTCCGCGGCTTTGTCCGGAGTTCCCTCACGCCTTTCGGTTCCCGGGAGGGATGCGAGTCTCTCATCTGTTTCGAACGTCGTCCCGAACTGACGCGCCCGGGGCCGGCGTGGGGGGCGGGTGGTGAGGATTTTAGGCTCCCGTGTCGGGACGTAGGACCCTTAGGACGGCTGGGTCCAGTCTATTGTGCGGCTGGAAGGGCGGTTCGTGTTGGAGGCCGCTTAGGGGCCTGTGTCGCCGGTGCCAGAGCGGAGAGCGCGCCAGGCACGGCTCTGCAGTGAACCGCAGCATAGGGGCGGTCACGAGAACCGAGCGCATGCGCAACGGGCTCGATCGCGGCGACGCCGGCTGAAGCTTGCGCCCTCCCGGTCTGGACACGAAGCCCGTTGGGGCCCTCCCGCCGCAGTGCTGGGTTGTCTTAAAGACTGTTTGGCCCCCCTCCCCATGCCACGGTGGTCGGCCAAAAAGTCCGTTCGGCCGCGCGAGTGTGCTAGCGGCAGGCCAAAAAGTCCGTTCGGCCGCCGCGGCCCTCGTAGGGTGTTGGCCAGAAGGGCCGTTCTGTCTGCGGACCGTCATGCGCGGTGGGCCAGCAAGCACATTGGGTCACCGCCGCGGTCATCCTGGACCGGCCCAACACTCTGACCCACTCCTCCGGCGTACGGCGGTGGCCAGGAAGTCCGTTCAGTCACCCCACGGTCTCGCGGGGTTGGCCAGAAAGTGTGTTCGGGCTCCCGACCGTCATAGCCCGCTGACCCAAACGTTCGGTTCCGTCCCCCACGCGCCCCGCCCATCGCCCTCCGTCCGTGTGGCTCTGGGGCGAGTACTTGCCTTGACGTTCATCGGCAACAGTGTTGCTGGAGGGAGGTCAGCTCTTGGTTGCCTGTGAGGGGCGAGAGCCGAGGCGGCTTCTGGTGGAGCCGAGTTGCCCGAGCGTCGTCCGCCTCGCGGTCTCTGCTGCCGCCTCGTGGCCGTTTCGTGGAATGACACCCCGGTGCCGGTCCGCGGGCAGAGCAGCCGACGGTGGCGGGACATCAGCGACTGTGGCTGGCGGGGTCGTTGAGGAGCGCGTTTGAGGCGGCCCGGTGTCGGGACGGCCCGGTGACCTTGCGACTGGGTGGCGGGCTCCGGGCCAAGGGGGAACCGAGCGCGTGCGAGGCGGTCTTTGTTGGCGCTGGGTGGCGGCGTCCCGGAGGCCGGCGTTGAGGCGCGCCGAGCGCGCCTGGGAATCGTGCGTGAGTTGGTGCATGTGCAGCAGCCTCCCTGGACGGCGGGGGAAGGCTGATCGCAGTCCCAATGCCCTACGTGGAGGGGGAAAGGGAAACGGAAGGACGTTGACGCGCTGTCCTCGTTTGTGGACGCGCCCTTCCGGACGGGTGTGCAGACGGTGTCCGCGGCTTGGTCCGGAGTTCCCTCACGCCTTTCGGTTCCCGGGAGGGATCCGAGTCTCTCATCTGTTTCGAACGTCGTCCCGAACTGACGCGCCCGGGGCCGGCGTGGGGGGGCGGGTGGTGAGGATTTTAGGCTCCCGTGTCGGGACGTGGGACCCTTAGGACGGCTGGGTCCAGTCTACTGTGCGGCTGGAAGGGCGGTTCGTGTTGGAGGCCGCTTAGGGGCCTGTGTCACCGGTGCCAGAGCGGAGAGCGCGCCAGGCACGGCTCTGCAGTGAACCGCAGCATAGGGGCGGTCACGAGAACCGAGCGCATGCGCAGCGGGCTCGTTCGCGGCGACCGCGGCTGAAGCTTGCGCCCTCCCGGTCTGGACACGAAGCCCGTTGGGGCCCTCCCGCCGCAGTGCTGGGCTGTCTTAAAGACTGTTTGGCCACCCTCCCCATGCCACGGTGGTCGGCCAAAAGTCCGTTCGGCCGCGCGAGTGTGCTAGCGGCAGGCCAGAAAGTCCGTTCGGCCGCCGCGGCCCTCGTAGGGTGTTGGCCAGAAGGGCCGTTCTGTCTGCGGACCGTCATGCGCGGTGGGCCAGCAAGCACATTGGGTCACCGCCGCGGTCATCCTGGACCGGCCCGACACTCTGACCCACTCCTCCGGCGTACGGCGGTGGCCAGGAAGTCCGTTCAGTCACCCCACGGTCTCGCGGGGTTGGCCAGAAAGTGTGTTCGGGCTCCCGACCGTCATAGCCCGCTGACCCAAACGTTCGGTTCCGTCCCCCACGCGCCCCGCCCATCGCCCTCCGTCCGTGTGGCTCTGGGCCGAGTACTTGCCTTGACGTTCATCGGCAACAGTGTTGCCGGAGGGAGGTCAGCTCTTGGTTGCCTGGGAGGGGCGAGAGCCGAGGCGGCTTCTGGTGGAGCCGAGTTGCCCGAGCGTCGTCCGCCTCGCGGTCTCTGCTGCCGCCGCGTGGCCGTTTCGTGGAATGACACCCCGGCGCCGGTCCGCGGGCAGAGCAGCCGACGGTGGCGGGACATCAGCGACTGTGGCTGGCGGGGTCGTTGAGGAGCGCGTTTGAGGCGGCCCGGTGTCGGGACGGCCCGGTGACCTTGCGACTGGGTGGCGGGCTCCGGGCCAAGGGGGAACCGAGCGCGTGCGAGGCGGTCTTTGTTGGCGCTGGGTGGCGGCGTCCCGGAGGCCGGCGTTGAGGCGCGCCGAGCGCGCCTGGGAATCGTGCGTGAGTTGGTGCATGTGCAGCAGCCTCCCTGGACGGCGGGGGAAGGCTGATCGCAGTCCCAATGCCCTACGTGGAGGGGGGAAAGGGAAACGGAAGGACGTTGACGCGCTGTCCTCGTTTGTGGACGCGCCCTTCCGGACGGGTGTGCAGACGGTGTCCGCGGCTTGGTCCGGAGTTCCCTCACGCCTTTCGGTTCCCGGGCGGGATCCGAGTCTCTCCTCTGTTTCGAACGTCGTCCCGAACTGACGCGCCCGGGGCCGGCGTGGGGGGCGGGTGGTGAGGATTTTAGGCTCCCGTGTCGGGACGTAGGACCCTTAGGACGGCTGGGTCCAGTCTATTGTGCGGCTGGAAGGGCGGTTCGTGTTGGAGGCCGCTTAGGGGCCTGTGTCGCCGGTGCCAGAGCGGAGAGCGCGCCAGGCACGGCTCTGCAGTGAACCGCAGCATAGGGGCGGTCACGAGAACCGAGCGCATGCGCAGCGGGCTCGTTCGCGGCGACCGCGGCTGAAGCTTGCGCCCTCCCGGTCTGGACACGAAGCCCGTTGGGGCCCTCCCGCCGCAGTGCTGGGCTGTCTTAAAGACTGTTTGGCCCCCCTCCCCATGCCACGGTGGTCGGCCAAAAAGTCCGTTCGGCCGCGCGAGTGTGCTAGCGGCAGGCCAAAAAGTCCGTTCGGCCGCCGCGGCCCTCGTAGGGTGTTGGCCAGAAGGGCCGTTCTGTCTGCGGACCGTCATGCGCGGTGGGCCAGCAAGCACATTGGGTCACCGCCGCGGTCATCCTGGACCGGCCCGACACTCTGACCCACTCCTCCGGCGTACGGCGGTGGCCAGGAAGTCCGTTCAGTCACCCCACGGTCTCGCGGGGTTGGCCAGAAAGTGTGTTCGGGCTCCCGACCGTCATAGCCCGCTGACCCAAACGTTCGGTTCCGTCCCCCACGCGCCCCGCCCATCGCCCTCCGTCCGTGTGGCTCTGGGTCGAGTACTTGCCTTGACGTTCATCGGCAACAGTGTTGCTGGAGGGAGGTCAGCTCTTGGTTGCCTGTGAGGGGCGAGAGCCGAGGCGGCTTCTGGTGGAGCCGAGTTGCCCGAGCGCCGTCCGCCTCGCGGTCTCTGCTGCCGCCTCGTGGCCGTTTCGTGGAATGACACCCCGGCGCCGGTCCGCGGGCAGAGCAGCCGACGGTGGCGGGAAATCAGCGACTGTGGCTGGCGGGGTCGTTGAGGAGCGCGTTTGAGGCGGCCCGGTGTCGGGACGGCCCGGTGACCTTGCGACTGGGTGGCGGGCTCCGGGCCAAGGGGGGAACCGAGCGCGTGCGAGGCGGTCTTTGTTGGCGCTGGGTGGCGGCGTCCCGGAGGCCGGCGTTGAGGCGCGCCGAGCGCGCCTGGGAATCGTGCGTGAGTTGGTGCATGTGCAGCAGCCTCCCTGGACGGCGGGGGAAGGCTGATCGCAGTCCCAATGCCCTACGTGGAGGGGGAAAGGGAAACGGAAGGACGTTGACGCGCTGTCCTCGTTTGTGGACGCGCCCTTCCGGACGGGTGTGCAGACGGTGTCTGCGGCTTTGTCCGGAGTTCCCTCACGCCTTTCGGTTCCCGGGCGGGATCCGAGTCTCTCCTCTGTTTCGAACGTCGTCCCGAACTGACGCGCCCGGGGCCGGCGTGGGGGGCGGGTGGTGAGGATTTTAGGCTCCCGTGTCGGGACGTAGGACCCTTAGGACGGCTGGGTCCAGTCTACTGTGCGGCTGGAAGGGCGGTTCGTGTTGGAGGCCGCTTAGGGGCCTGTGTCACCGGTGCCAGAGCGGAGAGCGCGCCAGGCACGGCTCTGCAGTGAACCGCAGCATAGGGGCGGTCAGGAGAACCGAGCGCATGCGCAACGGGCTCGATCGCGGCGACGCCGGCTGAAGCTTGCGCCTCCCGGTCTGGACACGAAGCCCGTTGGGGCCCTCCCGCCGCAGTGCTGGGCTGTCTTAAAGACTGTTTGGCCACCCTCCCCATGCCACGGTGGTCGGCCAAAAAGTCCGTTCGGCCGCGCGAGTGTGCTAGCGGCAGGCCAGAAAGTCCGTTCGGCCGCCGCGGCCCTCGTAGGGTGTTGGCCAGAAGGGCCGTTCTGTCTGCGGACCGTCATGCGCGGTGGGCCAGCAAGCACATTGGGTCACCGCCGCGGTCATCGTGGACCGGCCCGACACTCTGACCCACTCCTCCGGCGTACGGCGGTGGCCAGGAAGTCCGTTCAGTCACCCCACGGTCTCGCGGGGTTGGCCAGAAAGTGTGTTCGGGCTCCCGACCGTCATAGCCCGCTGACCCAAACGTTCGGTTCCGTCCCCCACGCGCCCCGCCCATCGCCCTCCGTCCGTGTGGCTCTGGGCCGAGTACTTGCCTTGACGTTCATCGGCAACAGTGTTGCCGGAGGGAGGTCAGCTCTTGGTTGCCTGGGAGGGGCGAGAGCCGAGGCGGCTTCTGGTGGAGCCGAGTTGCCCGAGCGTCGTCCGCCTCGCGGTCTCTGCTGCCGCCGCGTGGCCGTTTCGTGGAATGACACCCCGGCGCCGGTCCGCGGGCAGAGCAGCCGACGGTGGCGGGACATCAGCGACTGTGGCTGGCGGGGTCGTTGAGGAGCGCGTTTGAGGCGGCCCGGTGTCGGGACGGCCCGGTGACCTTGCGACTGGGTGGCGGGCTCCGGGCCAAGGGGGAACCGAGCGCGTGCGAGGCGGTCTTTGTTGGCGCTGGGTGGCGGCGTCCCGGAGGCCGGCGTTGAGGCGCGCCGAGCGCGCCTGGGAATCGTGCGTGAGTTGGTGCATGTGCAGCAGCCTCCCTGGACGGCGGGGGAAGGCTGATCGCAGTCCCAATGCCCTACGTGGAGGGGGGAAAGGGAAACGGAAGGACGTTGACGCGCTGTCCTCGTTTGTGGACGCGCCCTTCCGGACGGGTGTGCAGACGGTGTCCGCGGCTTGGTCCGGAGTTCCCTCCCGCCTTTCGGTTCCCGGGAGGGATGCGGGTCTCTCCTCTGTTTCGAACGTCGGCCCGAACTGACGCGCCCGGGGCCGGCGTGGGGGGCGGGTGGTGAGGATTTTAGGCTCCCGTGTCGGGACGTAGGACCCTTAGGACGGCTGGGTCCAGTCTATTGTGCGGCTGGAAGGGCGGTTCGTGTTGGAGGCCGCTTAGGGGCCTGTGTCACCGGTGCCAGAGCGGAGAGCGCGCCAGGCACGGCTCTGCAGTGAATCGCAGCATAGGGGCGGTCAGGAGAACCGAGCGCATGCGCAGCGGGCTCGTTCGCGGCGACCGCGGCTGAAGCTTGCGCCCTCCCGGTCTGGACACGAAGCCCGTTGGGGCCCTCCCGCCGCAGTGCTGGGCTGTCTTAAAGACTGTTTGGCCACCCTCCCCATGCCACGGTGGTCGGCCAAAAAGTCCGTTCGGCCGCGCGAGTGTGCTAGCGGCAGGCCAGAAAGTCCGTTCGGCCGCCGCGGCCCTCGTAGGGTGTTGGCCAGAAGGGCCGTTCTGTCTGCGGACCGTCATGCGCGGTGGGCCAGCAAGCACATTGGGTCACCGCCGCGGTCATCCTGGACCGGCCCGACACTCTGACCCACTCCTCCGGCGTACGGCGGTGGCCAGGAAGTCCGTTCAGTCACCCCACGGTCTCGCGGGGTTGGCCAGAAAGTGTGTTCGGGCTCCCGACCGTCATAGCCCGCTGACCCAAACGTTCGGTTCCGTCCCCCACGCGCCCCGCCCATCGCCCTCCGTCCGTGTGGCTCTGGGCCGAGTACTTGCCTTGACGTTCATCGGCAACAGTGTTGCTGGAGGGAGGTCAGCTCTTGGTTGCCTGTGAGGGGCGAGAGCCGAGGCGGCTTCTGGTGGAGCCGAGTTGCCCGAGCGCCGTCCGCCTCGCGGTCTCTGCTGCCGCCTCGTGGCCGTTTCGTGGAATGACACCCCGGCGCCGGTCCGCGGGCAGAGCAGCCGACGGTGGCGGGAAATCAGCGACTGTGGCTGGCGGGGTCGTTGAGGAGCGCGTTTGAGGCGGCCCGGTGTCGGGCCGGCCCGGTGACCTTGCGACTGGGTGGCGGGCTCCGGGCCAAGGGGGAACCGAGCGCGTGCGAGGCGGTCTTTGTTGGCGCTGGGTGGCGGCGTCCCGGAGGCCGGCGTTGAGGCGCGCCGAGCGCGCCTGGGAATCGTGCGTGAGTTGGTGCATGTGCAGCAGCCTCCCTGGACGGCGGGGGAAGGCTGATCGCAGTCCCAATGCCCTACGTGGAGGGGGAAAGGGAAACGGAAGGACGTTGACGCGCTGTCCTCGTTTGTGGACGCGCCCTTCCGGACGGGTGTGCAGACGGTGTCCGCGGCTTGGTCCGGAGTTCCCTCACGCCTTTCGGTTCCCGGGAGGGATCCGAGTCTCTCCTCTGTTTCGAACGTCGTCCCGAACTGACGCGCCCGGGGCCGGCGTGGGGGGGCGGGTGGTGAGGATTTTAGGCTCCCGTGTCGGGACGTAGGACCCTTAGGACGGCTGGGTCCAGTCTATTGTGCGGCTGGAAGGGCGGTTCGTGTTGGAGGCCGCTTAGGGGCCTGTGTCGCCGGTGCCAGAGCGGAGAGCGCGCCAGGCACGGCTCTGCAGTGAACCGCAGCATAGGGGCGGTCAGGAGAACCGAGCGCATGCGCAACGGGCTCGATCGCGGCGACGCCGGCTGAAGCTTGCGCCCTCCCGGTCTGGACACGAAGCCCGTTAGGGCCCTCCCGCCGCAGTGCTGGGTTGTCTTAAAGACTGTTTGGCCCCCCTCCCCATGCCACGGTGGTCGGCCAAAAAGTCCGTTCGGCCGCGCGAGTGTGCTAGCGGCAGGCCAAAAAGTCCGTTCGGCCGCCGCGGCCCTCGTAGGGTGTTGGCCAGAAGGGCCGTTCTGTCTGCGGACCGTCATGCGCGGTGGGCCAGCAAGCACATTGGGTCACCGCCGCGGTCATCCTGGACCGGCCCGACACTCTGACCCACTCCCTCCGGCGTACGGCGGTGGCCAGGAAGTCCGTTCAGTCACCCCACGGTCTCGCGGGGTTGGCCAGAAAGTGTGTTCGGGCTCCCGACCGTCATAGCCCGCTGACCCAAACGTTCGGTTCCGTCCCCCACGCGCCCCGCCCATCGCCCTCCGTCCGTGTGGCTCTGGGCCGAGTACTTGCCTTGACGTTCATCGGCAACAGTGTTGCTGGAGGGAGGTCAGCTCTTGGTTGCCTGTGAGGGGCGAGAGCCGAGGCGGCTTCTGGTGGAGCCGAATTGCCCGAGCGCCGTCCGCCTCGCGGTCTCTGCTGCCGCCTCGTGGCCGTTTCGTGGAATGACACCCCGGCGCCGGTCCGCGGGCAGAGCAGCCGACGGTGGCGGGAAATCAGCGACTGTGGCTGGCGGGGTCGTTGAGGAGCGCGTTTGAGGCGGCCCGGTGTCGGGCCGGCCCGGTGACCTTGCGACTGGGTGGCGGGCTCCGGGCCAAGGGGGAACCGAGCGCGTGCGAGGCGGTCTTTGTTGGCGCTGGGTGGCGGCGTCCCGGAGGCCGGCGTTGAGGCGCGCCGAGCGCGCCTGGGAATCGTGCGTGAGTTGGTGCATGTGCAGCAGCCTCCCTGGACGGCGGGGGAAGGCTGATCGCAGTCCCAATGCCCTACGTGGAGGGGGAAAGGGAAACGGAAGGACGTTGACGCGCTGTCCTCGTTTGTGGACGCGCCCTTCCGGACGGGTGTGCAGACGGTGTCCGCGGCTTGGTCCGGAGTTCCCTCACGCCTTTCGGTTCCCGGGAGGGATCCGAGTCTCTCCTCTGTTTCGAACGTCGTCCCGAACTGACGCGCCCGGGGCCGGCGTGGGGGGGCGGGTGGTGAGGATTTTAGGCTCCCGTGTCGGGACGTAGGACCCTTAGGACGGCTGGGTCCAGTCTACTGTGCGGCTGGAAGGGCGGTTCGTGTTGGAGGCCGCTTAGGGGCCTGTGTCGCCGGTGCCAGAGCGGAGAGCGCGCCAGGCACGGCTCTGCAGTGAACCGCAGCATAGGGGCGGTCACGAGAACCGAGCGCATGCGCAGCGGGCTCGATCGCGGCGACGCCGGCTGAAGCTTGCGCCCTCCCGGTCTGGACACGAAGCCCGTTGGGGCCCTCCCGCCGCAGTGCTGGGCTGTCTTAAAGACTGTTTGGCCACCCTCCCCATGCCACGGTGGTCGGCCAAAAGTCCGTTCGGCCGCGCGAGTGTGCTAGCGGCAGGCCAAAAAGTCCGTTCGGCCGCCGCGGCCCTCGTAGGGTGTTGGCCAGAAGGGCCGTTCTGTCTGCGGACCGTCATGCGCGGTGGGCCAGCAAGCACATTGGGTCACCGCCGCGGTCATCGTGGACCGGCCCGACACTCTGACCCACTCCCTCCGGCGTACGGCGGTGGCCAGGAAGTCCGTTCAGTCACCCCACGGTCTCGCGGGGTTGGCCAGAAAGTGTGTTCGGGCTCCCGACCGTCATAGCCCGCTGACCCAAACGTTCGGTTCCGTCCCCCACGCGCCCCGCCCATCGCCCTCCGTCCGTGTGGCTCTGGGCCGAGTACTTGCCTTGACGTTCATCGGCAACAGTGTTGCTGGAGGGAGGTCAGCTCTTGGTTGCCTGTGAGGGGCGAGAGCCGAGGCGGCTTCTGGTGGAGCCGAATTGCCCGAGCGCCGTCCGCCTCGCGGTCTCTGCTGCCGCCTCGTGGCCGTTTCGTGGAATGACACCCCGGCGCCGGTCCGCGGGCAGAGCAGCCGACGGTGGCGGGACATCAGCGACTGTGGCTGGCGGGGTCGTTGAGGAGCGCGTTTGAGGCGGCCCGGTGTCGGGACGGCCCGGTGACCTTGCGACTGGGTGGCGGGCTCCGGGCCAAGGGGGAACCGAGCGCGTGCGAGGCGGTCTTTGTTGGCGCTGGGTGGCGGCGTCCCGGAGGCCGGCGTTGAGGCGCGCCGAGCGCGCCTGGGAATCGTGCGTGAGTTGGTGCATGTGCAGCAGCCTCCCTGGACGGCGGGGGAAGGCTGATCGCAGTCCCAATGCCCTACGTGGAGGGGGAAAGGGAAACGGAAGGACGTTGACGCGCTGTCCTCGTTTGTGGACGCGCCCTTCCGGACGGGTGTGCAGACGGTGTCCGCGGCTTGGTCCGGAGTTCCCTCACGCCTTTCGGTTCCCGGGAGGGATGCGAGTCTCTCATCTGTTTCGAACGTCGTCCCGAACTGACGCGCCCGGGGCCGGCGTGGGGGGGCGGGTGGTGAGGATTTTAGGCTCCCGTGTCGGGACGTAGGACCCTTAGGACGGCTGGGTCCAGTCTATTGTGCGGCTGGAAGGGCGGTTCGTGTTGGAGGCCGCTTAGGGGCCTGTGTCGCCGGTGCCAGAGCGGAGAGCGCGCCAGGCACGGCTCTGCAGTGAACCGCAGCATAGGGGCGGTCACGAGAACCGAGCGCATGCGCAAAGGGCTTGATCGCGGCGACCCCGGCTGAAGCTTGCGCCCTCCCGGTCGGGACACGAAGCCCGTTGGGGCCCTCCCGCCGCAGTGCTGGGTTGTCTTAAAGACTGTTTGGCCCCCCTCCCCATGCCACGGTGGTCGGCCAAAAAGTCCGTTCGGCCGCGCGAGTGTGCTAGCGGCAGGCCAAAAAGTCCGTTCGGCCGCCGCGGCCCTCGTAGGGTGTTGGCCAGAAGGGCCGTTCTGTCTGCGGACCGTCATGCGCGGTGGGCCAGCAAGCACATTGGGTCACCGCCGCGGTCATCGTGGACCGGCCCGACACTCTGACCCACTCCCCCGGCGTACGGCGGTGGCCAGGAAGTCCGTTCAGTCACCCCACCGTCTCGCGGGGTTGGCCAGAAAGTGTGTTCGGGCTCCCGACCGTCATAGCCCGCTGACCCAAACGTTCGGTTCCGTCCCCCACGCGCCCCGCCAATCGCCCTCCGTCCGTGTGGCTCTGGTCCGAGTACTTGCCTTGACGTTCATCGGCAACAGTGTTGCCGGAGGGAGGTCAGCTCTTGGTTGCCTGGGAGGGGCGAGAGCCGAGGCGGCTTCTGGTGGAGCCGAGTTGCCCGAGCGTCGTCCGCCTCGCGGTCTCTGCTGCCGCCGCGTGGCCGTTTCGTGGAATGACACCCCGGCGCCGGTCCGCGGGCAGAGCAGCCGACGGTGGCGGGACATCAGCGACTGTGGCTGGCGGGGTCGTTGAGGAGCGCGTTTGAGGCGGCCCGGTGTCGGGACGGCCCGGTGACCTTGCGACTGGGTGGCGGGCTCCGGGCCAAGGGGGAACCGAGCGCGTGCGAGGCGGTCTTTGTTGGCGCTGGGTGGCGGCGTCCCGGAGGCCGGCGTTGAGGCGCGCCGAGCGCGCCTGGGAATCGTGCGTGAGTTGGTGCATGTGCAGCAGCCTCCCTGGACGGCGGGGGAAGGCTGATCGCAGTCCCAATGCCCTACGTGGAGGGGGAAAGGGAAACGGAAGGACGTTGACGCGCTGTCCTCGTTTGTGGACGCGCCCTTCCGGACGGGTGTGCAGACGGTGTCCGCGGCTTGGTCCGGAGTTCCCTCACGCCTTTCGGTTCCCGGGAGGGATCCGAGTCTCTCATCTGTTTCGAACGTCGTCCCGAACTGACGCGCCCGGGGCCGGCGTGGGGGGGCGGGTGGGGAGGATTTTAGGCTCCCGTTTCGGGACGTGGGACCCTTAGGACGGCTGGGTCCAGTCTACTGTGCGGCTGGAAGGGCGGTTCGTGTTGGAGGCCGCTTAGGGGCCTGTGTCGCCGGTGCCAGAGCGGAGAGCGCGCCAGGCACGGCTCTGCAGTGAACCGCAGCATAGGGGCGGTCAGGAGAACCGAGCGCATGCGCAACGGGCTCGATCGCGGCGACGCCGGCTGAAGCTTGCGCCCTCCCGGTCTGGACACGAAGCCCGTTGGGGCCCTCCCGCCGCAGTGCTGGGTTGTCTTAAAGACTGTTTGGCCCCCCTCCCCATGCCACGGTGGTCGGCCAAAAAGTCCGTTCGGCCGCGCGAGTGTGCTAGCGGCAGGCCAAAAAGTCCGTTCGGCCGCCGCGGCCCTCGTAGGGTGTTGGCCAGAAGGGCCGTTCTGTCTGCGGACCGTCATGCGCGGTGGGCCAGCAAGCACATTGGGTCACCGCCGCGGTCATCGTGGACCGGCCCAACACTCTGACCCACTCCTCCGGCGTACGGCGGTGGCCAGGAAGTCCGTTCAGTCACCCCACCGTCTCGCGGGGTTGGCCAGAAAGTGTGTTCGGGCTCCCGACCGTCATAGCCCGCTGACCCAAACGTTCGGTTCCGTCCCCCACGCGCCCCGCCAATCGCCCTCCGTCCGTGTGGCTCTGGGCCGAGTACTTGCCTTGACGTTCATCGGCAACAGTGTTGCTGGAGGGAGGTCAGCTCTTGGTTGCCTGTGAGGGGCGAGAGCCGAGGCGGCTTCTGGTGGAGCCGAGTTGCCCGAGCGCCGTCCGCCTCGCGGTCTCTGCTGCCGCCTCGTGGCCGTTTCGTGGAATGACACCCCGGCGCCGGTCCGCGGGCAGAGCAGCCGACGGTGGCGGGACATCAGCGACTGTGGCTGGCGGGGTCGTTGAGGAGCGCGTTTGAGGCGGCCCGGTGTCGGGCCGGCCCGGTGACCTTGCGACTGGGTGGCGGGCTCCGGGCCAAGGGGGGAACCGAGCGCGTGCGAGGCGGTCTTTGTTGGCGCTGGGTGGCGGCGTCCCGGAGGCCGGCGTTGAGGCGCGCCGAGCGCGCCTGGGAATCGTGCGTGAGTTGGTGCATGTGCAGCAGCCTCCCTGGACGGCGGGGGAAGGCTGATCGCAGTCCCAATGCCCTACGTGGAGGGGGGAAAGGGAAACGGAAGGACGTTGACGCGCTGTCCTCGTTTGTGGACGCGCCCTTCCGGACGGGTGTGCAGACGGTGTCCGCGGCTTTGTCCGGAGTTCCCTCACGCCTTTCGGTTCCCGGGAGGGATCCGAGTCTCTCATCTGTTTCGAACGTCGTCCCGAACTGACGCGCCCGGGGCCGGCGTGGGGGGGGCGGGTGGGGAGGATTTTAGGCTCCCGTTTCGGGACGTGGGACCCTTAGGACGGCTGGGTCCAGTCTACTGTGCGGCTGGAAGGGCGGTTCGTGTTGGAGGCCGCTTAGGGGCCTGTGTCGCCGGTGCCAGAGCGGAGAGCGCGCCAGGCACGGCTCTGCAGTGAACCGCAGCATAGGGGCGGTCAGGAGAACCGAGCGCATGCGCAACGGGCTCGATCGCGGCGACCGCGGCTGAAGCTTGCGCCCTCCCGGTCTGGACACGAAGCCCGTTGGGGCCCTCCCGCCGCAGTGCTGGGCTGTCTTAAAGACTGTTTGGCCACCCTCCCCATGCCACGGTGGTCGGCCAAAAAGTCCGTTCGGCCGCGCGAGTGTGCTAGCGGCAGGCCAGAAAGTCCGTTCGGCCGCCGCGGCCCTCGTAGGGTGTTGGCCAGAAGGGCCGTTCTGTCTGCGGACCGTCATGCGCGGTGGGCCAGCAAGCACATTGGGTCACCGCCGCGGTCATCGTGGACCGGCCCAACACTCTGACCCACTCCTCCGGCGTACGGCGGTGGCCAGGAAGTCCGTTCAGTCACCCCACCGTCTCGCGGGGTTGGCCAGAAAGTGTGTTCGGGCTCCCGACCGTCATAGCCCGCTGACCCAAACGTTCGGTTCCGTCCCCCACGCGCCCCGCCAATCGCCCTCCGTCCGTGTGGCTCTGGGCCGAGTACTTGCCTTGACGTTCATCGGCAACAGTGTTGCTGGAGGGAGGTCAGCTCTTGGTTGCCTGTGAGGGGCGAGAGCCGAGGCGGCTTCTGGTGGAGCCGAATTGCCCGAGCGTCGTCCGCCTCGCGGTCTCTGCTGCCGCCGCGTGGCCGTTTCGTGGAATGACACCCCGGCGCCGGTCCGCGGGCAGAGCAGCCGACGGTGGCGGGACATCAGCGACTGTGGCTGGCGGGGTCGTTGAGGAGCGCGTTTGAGGCGGCCCGGTGTCGGGACGGCCCGGTGACCTTGCGACTGGGTGGCGGGCTCCGGGCCAAGGGGGAACCGAGCGCGTGCGAGGCGGTCTTTGTTGGCGCTGGGTGGCGGCGTCCCGGAGGCCGGCGTTGAGGCGCGCCGAGCGCGCCTGGGAATCGTGCGTGAGTTGGTGCATGTGCAGCAGCCTCCCTGGACGGCGGGGGAAGGCTGATCGCAGTCCCAATGCCCTACGTGGAGGGGGGAAAGGGAAACGGAAGGACGTTGACGCGCTGTCCTCGTTTGTGGACGCGCCCTTCCGGACGGGTGTGCAGACGGTGTCCGCGGCTTGGTCCGGAGTTCCCTCACGCCTTTCGGTTCCCGGGAGGGATGCGAGTCTCTCATCTGTTTCGAACGTCGTCCCGAACTGACGCGCCCGGGGCCGGCGTGGGGGGCGGGTGGGGAGGATTTTAGGCTCCCGTTTCGGGACGTGGGACCCTTAGGACGGCTGGGTCCAGTCTACTGTGCGGCTGGAAGGGCGGTTCGTGTTGGAGGCCGCTTAGGGGCCTGTGTCGCCGGTGCCAGAGCGGAGAGCGCGCCAGGCACGGCTCTGCAGTGAATCGCAGCATAGGGGCGGTCAGGAGAACCGAGCGCATGCGCAGCGGGCTCGTTCGCGGCGACCGCGGCTGAAGCTTGCGCCCTCCCGGTCTGGACACGAAGCCCGTTAGGGCCCTCCCGCCGCAGTGCTGGGCTGTCTTAGAGACTGTTTGGCCACCCTCCCCATGCCACCACGGTTGGCCAAGAAGTCCGTTCGGCCGCGCGAGTGTGCTAGCGGCAGGCCAAAAAGTCCGTTCGGCCGCCGCGGCCCTCGTAGGGTGTTGGCCAGAAGGGCCGTTCTGTCTGCGGACCGTCATGCGCGGTGGGCCAGCAAGCACATTGGGTCACCGCCGCGGTCATCGTGGACCGGCCCGACACTCTGACCCACTCCCCCGGCGTACGGCGGTGGCCAGGAAGTCCGTTCAGTCACCCCA
The DNA here is from genome assembly GCF_021234165.1 of Pteronotus mesoamericanus. NCBI lineage: Eukaryota > Metazoa > Chordata > Mammalia > Chiroptera > Mormoopidae > Pteronotus > Pteronotus mesoamericanus. Next base: position 44,680,137 of record NW_026555247.1, read on the forward strand.
CCGTCTCGCGGGGTTGGCCAGAAAGTGTGTTCGGGCTCCCGACCGTCATAGCCCGCTGACCCAAACGTTCGGTTCCGTCCCCCACGCGCCCCGCCAATCGCCCTCCGTCCGTGTGGCTCTGGGCCGAGTACTTGCCTTGACGTTCATCGGCAACAGTGTTGCTGGAGGGAGGTCAGCTCTTGGTTGCCTGGGAGGGGCGAGAGCCGAGGCGGCTTCTGGTGGAGCCGAGTTGCCCGAGCGTCGTCCGCCTCGCGGTCTCTGCTGCCGCCTCGTGGCCGTTTCGTGGAATGACACCCCGGTGCCGGTCCGCGGGCAGAGCAGCCGACGGTGGCGGGACATCAGCGACTGTGGCTGGCGGGGTCGTTGAGGAGCGCGTTTGAGGCGGCCCGGTGTCGGGACGGCCCGGTGACCTTGCGACTGGGTGGCGGGCTCCGGGCCAAGGGGGAACCGAGCGCGTGCGAGGCGGTCTTTGTTGGCGCTGGGTGGCGGCGTCCCGGAGGCCGGCGTTGAGGCGCGCCGAGCGCGCCTGGGAATCGTGCGTGAGTTGGTGCATGTGCAGCAGCCTCCCTGGACGGCGGGGGAAGGCTGATCGCAGTCCCAATGCCCTACGTGGAGGGGGAAAGGGAAACGGAAGGACGTTGACGCGCTGTCCTCGTTTGTGGACGCGCCCTTCCGGACGGGTGTGCAGACGGTGTCCGCGGCTTTGTCCGGAGTTCCCTCACGCCTTTCGGTTCCCGGGAGGGATCCGAGTCTCTCCTCTGTTTCGAACGTCGTCCCGAACTGACGCGCCCGGGGCCGGCGTGGGGGGGCGGGTGGTGAGGATTTTAGGCTCCCGTGTCGGGACGTAGGACCCTTAGGACGGCTGGGTCCAGTCTATTGTGCGGCTGGAAGGGCGGTTCGTGTTGGAGGCCGCTTAGGGGCCTGTGTCGCCGGTGCCAGAGCGGAGAGCGCGCCAGGCACGGCTCTGCAGTGAACCGCAGCATAGGGGCGGTCACGAGAACCGAGCGCATGCGCAGCGGGCTCGTTCGCGGCGACCGCGGCTGAAGCTTGCGCCCTCCCGGTCTGGACACGAAGCCCGTTGGGGCCCTCCCGCCGCAGTGCTGGGCTGTCTTAAAGACTGTTTGGCCCCCCTCCCCATGCCACGGTGGTCGGCCAAAAAGTCCGTTCGGCCGCGCGAGTGTGCTAGCGGCAGGCCAAAAAGTCCGTTCGGCCGCCGCGGCCCTCGTAGGGTGTTGGCCAGAAGGGCCGTTCTGTCTGCGGACCGTCATGCGCGGTGGGCCAGCAAGCACATTGGGTCACCGCCGCGGTCATCCTGGAGCGGCCCAACACTCTGACCCACTCCTCCGGCGTACGGCGGTGGCCAGGAAGTCCGTTCAGTCACCCCACCGTCTCGCGGGGTTGGCCAGAAAGTGTGTTCGGGCTCCCGACCGTCATAGCCCGCTGACCCAAACGTTCGGTTCCGTCCCCCACGCGCCCCGCCAATCGCCCTCCGTCCGTGTGGCTCTGGGCCGAGTACTTGCCTTGACGTTCATCGGCAACAGTGTTGCTGGAGGGAGGTCAGCTCTTGGTTGCCTGTGAGGGGCGAGAGCCGAGGCGGCTTCTGGTGGAGCCGAGTTGCCCGAGCGCCGTCCGCCTCGCGGTCTCTGCTGCCGCCTCGTGGCCGTTTCGTGGAATGACACCCCGGCGCCGGTCCGCGGGCAGAGCAGCCGACGGTGGCGGGAAATCAGCGACTGTGGCTGGCGGGGTCGTTGAGGAGCGCGTTTGAGGCGGCCCGGTGTCGGGACGGCCCGGTGACCTTGCGACTGGGTGGCGGGCTCCGGGCCAAGGGGGAACCGAGCGCGTGCGAGGCGGTCTTTGTTGGCGCTGGGTGGCGGCGTCCCGGAGGCCGGCGTTGAGGCGCGCCGAGCGCGCCTGGGAATCGTGCGTGAGTTGGTGCATGTGCAGCAGCCTCCCTGGACGGCGGGGGAAGGCTGATCGCAGTCCCAATGCCCTACGTGGAGGGGGAAAGGGAAACGGAAGGACGTTGACGCGCTGTCCTCGTTTGTGGACGCGCCCTTCCGGACGGGTGTGCAGACGGTGTCCGCGGCTTGGTCCGGAGTTCCCTCACGCCTTTCGGTTCCCGGGAGGGATCCGAGTCTCTCCTCTGTTTCGAACGTCGTCCCGAACTGACGCGCCCGGGGCCGGCGTGGGGGGGGCGGGTGGTGAGGATTTTAGGCTCCCGTGTCGGGACGTAGGACCCTTAGGACGGCTGGGTCCAGTCTATTGTGCGGCTGGAAGGGCGGTTCGTGTTGGAGGCCGCTTAGGGGCCTGTGTCACCGGTGCCAGAGCGGAGAGCGCGCCAGGCACGGCTCTGCAGTGAACCGCAGCATAGGGGCGGTCAGGAGAACCGAGCGCATGCGCAACGGGCTCGATCGCGGCGACGCCGGCTGAAGCTTGCGCCCTCCCGGTCTGGACACGAAGCCCGTTAGGGCCCTCCCGCCGCAGTGCTGGGCTGTCTTAAAGACTGTTTGGCCACCCTCCCCATGCCACGGTGGTCGGCCAAAAAGTCCGTTCGGCCGCGCGAGTGTGCTAGCGGCAGGCCAGAAAGTCCGTTCGGCCGCCGCGGCCCTCGTAGGGTGTTGGCCAGAAGGGCCGTTCTGTCTGCGGACCGTCATGCGCGGTGGGCCAGCAAGCACATTGGGTCACCGCCGCGGTCATCGTGGACCGGCCCAACACTCTGACCCACTCCTCCGGCGTACGGCGGTGGCCAGGAAGTCCGTTCAGTCACCCCACCGTCTCGCGGGGTTGGCCAGAAAGTGTGTTCGGGCTCCCGACCGTCATAGCCCGCTGACCCAAACGTTCGGTTCCGTCCCCCACGCGCCCCGCCCATCGCCCTCCGTCCGTGTGGCTCTGGGTCGAGTACTTGCCTTGACGTTCATCGGCAACAGTGTTGCCGGAGGGAGGTCAGCTCTTGGTTGCCTGTGAGGGGCGAGAGCCGAGGCGGCTTCTGGTGGAGCCGAGTTGCCCGAGCGCCGTCCGCCTCGCGGTCTCTGCTGCCGCCTCGTGGCCGTTTCGTGGAATGACACCCCGGCGCCGGTCCGCGGGCAGAGCAGCCGACGGTGGCGGGACATCAGCGACTGTGGCTGGCGGGGTCGTTGAGGAGCGCGTTTGAGGCGGCCCGGTGTCGGGACGGCCCGGTGACCTTGCGACTGGGTGGCGGGCTCCGGGCCAAGGGGGAACCGAGCGCGTGCGAGGCGGTCTTTGTTGGCGCTGGGTGGCGGCGTCCCGGAGGCCGGCGTTGAGGCGCGCCGAGCGCGCCTGGGAATCGTGCGTGAGTTGGTGCATGTGCAGCAGCCTCCCTGGACGGCGGGGGAAGGCTGATCGCAGTCCCAATGCCCTACGTGGAGGGGGAAAGGGAAACGGAAGGACGTTGACGCGCTGTCCTCGTTTGTGGACGCGCCCTTCCGGACGGGTGTGCAGACGGTGTCCGCGGCTTTGTCCGGAGTCCCCTCACGCCTTTCGGTTCCCGGGAGGGATCCGAGTCTCTCCTCTGTTTCGAACGTCGTCCCGAACTGACGCGCCCGGGGCCGGCGTGGGGGGGCGGGTGGTGAGGATTTTAGGCTCCCGTGTCGGGACGTGGGACCCTTAGGACGGCTGGGTCCAGTCTACTGTGCGGCTGGAAGGGCGGTTCGTGTTGGAGGCCGCTTAGGGGCCTGTGTCACCGGTGCCAGAGCGGAGAGCGCGCCAGGCACGGCTCTGCAGTGAACCGCAGCATAGGGGCGGTCACGAGAACCGAGCGCATGCGCAGCGGGCTCGTTCGCGGCGACCGCGGCTGAAGCTTGCGCCCTCCCGGTCTGGACACGAAGCCCGTTGGGGCCCTCCCGCCGCAGTGCTGGGTTGTCTTAAAGACTGTTTGGCCCCCCTCCCCATGCCACGGTGGTCGGCCAAAAAGTCCGTTCGGCCGCGCGAGTGTGCTAGCGGCAGGCCAAAAAGTCCGTTCGGCCGCCGCGGCCCTCGTAGGGTGTTGGCCAGAAGGGCCGTTCTGTCTGCGGACCGTCATGCGCGGTGGGCCAGCAAGCACATTGGGTCACCGCCGCGGTCATCGTGGACCGGCCCAACACTCTGACCCACTCCTCCGGCGTACGGCGGTGGCCAGGAAGTCCGTTCAGTCACCCCACCGTCTCGCGGGGTTGGCCAGAAAGTGTGTTCGGGCTCCCGACCGTCATAGCCCGCTGACCCAAACGTTCGGTTCCGTCCCCCACGCGCCCCGCCAATCGCCCTCCGTCCGTGTGGCTCTGGCCCGAGTACTTGCCTTGACGTTCATCGGCAACAGTGTTGCCGGAGGGAGGTCAGCTCTTGGTTGCCTGTGAGGGGCGAGAGCCGAGGCGGCTTCTGGTGGAGCCGAATTGCCCGAGCGCCGTCCGCCTCGCGGTCTCTGCTGCCGCCGCGTGGCCGTTTCGTGGAATGACACCCCGGCGCCGGTCCGCGGGCAGAGCAGCCGACGGTGGCGGGACATCAGCGACTGTGGCTGGCGGGGTCGTTGAGGAGCGCGTTTGAGGCGGCCCGGTGTCGGGACGGCCCGGTGACCTTGCGACTGGGTGGCGGGCTCCGGGCCAAGGGGGAACCGAGCGCGTGCGAGGCGGTCTTTGTTGGCGCTGGGTGGCGGCGTCCCGGAGGCCGGCGTTGAGGCGCGCCGAGCGCGCCTGGGAATCGTGCGTGAGTTGGTGCATGTGCAGCAGCCTCCCTGGACGGCGGGGGAAGGCTGATCGCAGTCCCAATGCCCTACGTGGAGGGGGAAAGGGAAACGGAAGGACGTTGACGCGCTGTCCTCGTTTGTGGACGCGCCCTTCCGGACGGGTGTGCAGACGGTGTCTGCGGCTTTGTCCGGAGTTCCCTCACGCCTTTCGGTTCCCGGGCGGGATCCGAGTCTCTCCTCTGTTTCGAACGTCGTCCCGAACTGACGCGCCCGGGGCCGGCGTGGGGGGGGCGGGTGGTGAGGATTTTAGGCTCCCGTGTCGGGACGTAGGACCCTTAGGACGGCTGGGTCCAGTCTATTGTGCGGCTGGAAGGGCGGTTCGTGTTGGAGGCCGCTTAGGGGCCTGTGTCACCGGTGCCAGAGCGGAGAGCGCGCCAGGCACGGCTCTGCAGTGAATCGCAGCATAGGGGCGGTCAGGAGAACCGAGCGCATGCGCAACGGGCTCGATCGCGGCGACGCCGGCTGAAGCTTGCGCCCTCCCGGTCTGGACACGAAGCCCGTTAGGGCCCTCCCGCCGCAGTGCTGGGTTGCCTTAAAGACTGTTTGGCGCCCCTCCCCATGCCACGGTGGTCGGCCAAAAAGTCCGTTCGGCCGCGCGAGTGTGCTAGCGGCAGGCCAAAAAGTCCGTTCGGCCGCCGCGGCCCTCGTAGGGTGTTGGCCAGAAGGGCCGTTCTGTCTGCGGACCGTCATGCGCGGTGGGCCAGCAAGCACATTGGGTCACCGCCGCGGTCATCGTGGACCGGCCCAACACTCTGACCCACTCCTCCGGCGTACGGCGGTGGCCAGGAAGTCCGTTCAGTCACCCCACGGTCTCGCGGGGTTGGCCAGAAAGTGTGTTCGGGCTCCCGACCGTCATAGCCCGCTGACCCAAACGTTCGGTTCCGTCCCCCACGCGCCCCGCCCATCGCCCTCCGTCCGTGTGGCTCTGGGTCGAGTACTTGCCTTGACGTTCATCGGCAACAGTGTTGCTGGAGGGAGGTCAGCTCTTGGTTGCCTGGGAGGGGCGAGAGCCGAGGCGGCTTCTGGTGGAGCCGAGTTGCCCGAGCGCCGTCCGCCTCGCGGTCTCTGCTGCCGCCTCGTGGCCGTTTCGTGGAATGACACCCCGGCGCCGGTCCGCGGGCAGAGCAGCCGACGGTGGCGGGAAATCAGCGACTGTGGCTGGCGGGGTCGTTGAGGAGCGCGTTTGAGGCGGCCCGGTGTCGGGACGGCCCGGTGACCTTGCGACTGGGTGGCGGGCTCCGGGCCAAGGGGGAACCGAGCGCGTGCGAGGCGGTCTTTGTTGGCGCTGGGTGGCGGCGTCCCGGAGGCCGGCGTTGAGGCGCGCCGAGCGCGCCTGGGAATCGTGCGTGAGTTGGTGCATGTGCAGCAGCCTCCCTGGACGGCGGGGGAAGGCTGATCGCAGTCCCAATGCCCTACGTGGAGGGGGGAAAGGGAAACGGAAGGACGTTGACGCGCTGTCCTCGTTTGTGGACGCGCCCTTCCGGACGGGTGTGCAGACGGTGTCTGCGGCTTTGTCCGGAGTTCCCTCACGCCTTTCGGTTCCCGGGAGGGATGCGAGTCTCTCCTCTGTTTCGAACGTCGTCCCGAACTGACGCGCCCGGGGCCGGCGTGGGGGGGCGGGTGGTGAGGATTTTAGGCTCCCGTGTCGGGACGTAGGACCCTTAGGACGGCTGGGTCCAGTCTATTGTGCGGCTGGAAGGGCGGTTCGTGTTGGAGGCCGCTTAGGGGCCTGTGTCACCGGTGCCAGAGCGGAGAGCGCGCCAGGCACGGCTCTGCAGTGAATCGCAGCATAGGGGCGGTCAGGAGAACCGAGCGCATGCGCAACGGGCTCGATCGCGGCGACGCCGGCTGAAGCTTGCGCCCTCCCGGTCTGGACACGAAGCCCGTTAGGGCCCTCCCGCCGCAGTGCTGGGTTGTCTTAAAGACTGTTTGGCCCCCCTCCCCATGCCACGGTGGTCGGCCAAAAAGTCCGTTCGGCCGCGCGAGTGTGCTAGCGGCAGGCCAAAAGTCCGTTCGGCCGCCGCGGCCCTCGTAGGGTGTTGGCCAGAAGGGCCGTTCTGTCTGCGGACCGTCATGCGCGGTGGGCCAGCAAGCACATTGGGTCACCGCCGCGGTCATCGTGGACCGGCCCAACACTCTGACCCACTCCTCCGGCGTACGGCGGTGGCCAGGAAGTCCGTTCAGTCACCCCACGGTCTCGCGGGGTTGGCCAGAAAGTGTGTTCGGGCTCCCGACCGTCATAGCCCGCTGACCCAAACGTTCGGTTCCGTCCCCCACGCGCCCCGCCCATCGCCCTCCGTCCGTGTGGCTCTGGGCCGAGTACTTGCCTTGACGTTCATCGGCAACAGTGTTGCTGGAGGGAGGTCAGCTCTTGGTTGCCTGTGAGGGGCGAGAGCCGAGGCGGCTTCTGGTGGAGCCGAATTGCCCGAGCGCCGTCCGCCTCGCGGTCTCTGCTGCCGCCTCGTGGCCGTTTCGTGGAATGACACCCCGGCGCCGGTCCGCGGGCAGAGCAGCCGACGGTGGCGGGAAATCAGCGACTGTGGCTGGCGGGGTCGTTGAGGAGCGCGTTTGAGGCGGCCCGGTGTCGGGACGGCCCGGTGACCTTGCGACTGGGTGGCGGGCTCCGGGCCAAGGGGGGAACCGAGCGCGTGCGAGGCGGTCTTTGTTGGCGCTGGGTGGCGGCGTCCCGGAGGCCGGCGTTGAGGCGCGCCGAGCGCGCCTGGGAATCGTGCGTGAGTTGGTGCATGTGCAGCAGCCTCCCTGGACGGCGGGGGAAGGCTGATCGCAGTCCCAATGCCCTACGTGGAGGGGGAAAGGGAAACGGAAGGACGTTGACGCGCTGTCCTCGTTTGTGGACGCGCCCTTCCGGACGGGTGTGCGGACGGTTGTCTGCGGCTTTGTCCGGAGTTCCCTCACGCCTTTCGGTTCCCGGGCGGGATCCGAGTCTCTCCTCTGTTTCGAACGTCGTCCCGAACTGACGCGCCCGGGGCCGGCGTGGGGGGGCGGGTGGTGAGGATTTTAGGCTCCCGTGTCGGGACGTAGGACCCTTAGGACGGCTGGGTCCAGTCTATTGTGCGGCTGGAAGGGCGGTTCGTGTTGGAGGCCGCTTAGGGGCCTGTGTCACCGGTGCCAGAGCGGAGAGCGCGCCAGGCACGGCTCTGCAGTGAATCGCAGCATAGGGGCGGTCAGGAGAACCGAGCGCATGCGCAACGGGCTCGATCGCGGCGACGCCGGCTGAAGCTTGCGCCCTCCCGGTCTGGACACGAAGCCCGTTAGGGCCCTCCCGCCGCAGTGCTGGGTTGTCTTAAAGACTGTTTGGCCCCCCTCCCCATGCCACGGTGGTCGGCCAAAAGTCCGTTCGGCCGCGCGAGTGTGCTAGCGGCAGGCCAAAAGTCCGTTCGGCCGCCGCGGCCCTCGTAGGGTGTTGGCCAGAAGGGCCGTTCTGTCTGCGGACCGTCATGCGCGGTGGGCCAGCAAGCACATTGGGTCACCGCCGCGGTCATCGTGGACCGGCCCAACACTCTGACCCACTCCTCCGGCGTACGGCGGTGGCCAGGAAGTCCGTTCAGTCACCCCACGGTCTCGCGGGGTTGGCCAGAAAGTGTGTTCGGGCTCCCGACCGTCATAGCCCGCTGACCCAAACGTTCGGTTCCGTCCCCCACGCGCCCCGCCCATCGCCCTCCGTCCGTGTGGCTCTGGGTCGAGTACTTGCCTTGACGTTCATCGGCAACAGTGTTGCTGGAGGGAGGTCAGCTCTTGGTTGCCTGTGAGGGGCGAGAGCCGAGGCGGCTTCTGGTGGAGCCGAATTGCCCGAGCGCCGTCCGCCTCGCGGTCTCTGCTGCCGCCTCGTGGCCGTTTCGTGGAATGACACCCCGGCGCCGGTCCGCGGGCAGAGCAGCCGACGGTGGCGGGAAATCAGCGACTGTGGCTGGCGGGGTCGTTGAGGAGCGCGTTTGAGGCGGCCCGGTGTCGGGACGGCCCGGTGACCTTGCGACTGGGTGGCGGGCTCCGGGCCAAGGGGGAACCGAGCGCGTGCGAGGCGGTCTTTGTTGGCGCTGGGTGGCGGCGTCCCGGAGGCCGGGCGTTGAGGCGCGCCGAGCGCGCCTGGGAATCGTGCGTGAGTTGGTGCATGTGCAGCAGCCTCCCTGGACGGCGGGGGAAGGCTGATCGCAGTCCCAATGCCCTACGTGGAGGGGGAAAGGGAAACGGAAGGACGTTGACGCGCTGTCCTCGTTTGTGGACGCGCCCTTCCGGACGGGTGTGCAGACGGTGTCTGCGGCTTTGTCCGGAGTTCCCTCACGCCTTTCGGTTCCCGGGCGGGATCCGAGTCTCTCCTCTGTTTCGAACGTCGTCCCGAACTGACGCGCCCGGGGCCGGCGTGGGGGGGCGGGTGGTGAGGATTTTAGGCTCCCGTGTCGGGACGTAGGACCCTTAGGACGGCTGGGTCCAGTCTATTGTGCGGCTGGAAGGGCGGTTCGTGTTGGAGGCCGCTTAGGGGCCTGTGTCACCGGTGCCAGAGCGGAGAGCGCGCCAGGCACGGCTCTGCAGTGAATCGCAGCATAGGGGCGGTCAGGAGAACCGAGCGCATGCGCAACGGGCTCGATCGCGGCGACGCCGGCTGAAGCTTGCGCCCTCCCGGTCTGGACACGAAGCCCGTTAGGGCCCTCCCGCCGCAGTGCTGGGTTGTCTTAAAGACTGTTTGGCCCCCCTCCCCATGCCACGGTGGTCGGCCAAAAGTCCGTTCGGCCGCGCGAGTGTGCTAGCGGCAGGCCAAAAAGTCCGTTCGGCCGCCGCGGCCCTCGTAGGGTGTTGGCCAGAAGGGCCGTTCTGTCTGCGGACCGTCATGCGCGGTGGGCCAGCAAGCACATTGGGTCACCGCCGCGGTCATCGTGGACCGGCCCAACACTCTGACCCACTCCTCCGGCGTACGGCGGTGGCCAGGAAGTCCGTTCAGTCACCCCACGGTCTCGCGGGGTTGGCCAGAAAGTGTGTTCGGGCTCCCGACCGTCATAGCCCGCTGACCCAAACGTTCGGTTCCGTCCCCCACGCGCCCCGCCCATCGCCCTCCGTCCGTGTGGCTCTGGGTCGAGTACTTGCCTTGACGTTCATCGGCAACAGTGTTGCTGGAGGGAGGTCAGCTCTTGGTTGCCTGTGAGGGGCGAGAGCCGAGGCGGCTTCTGGTGGAGCCGAATTGCCCGAGCGCCGTCCGCCTCGCGGTCTCTGCTGCCGCCTCGTGGCCGTTTCGTGGAATGACACCCCGGCGCCGGTCCGCGGGCAGAGCAGCCGACGGTGGCGGGAAATCAGCGACTGTGGCTGGCGGGGTCGTTGAGGAGCGCGTTTGAGGCGGCCCGGTGTCGGGACGGCCCGGTGACCTTGCGACTGGGTGGCGGGCTCCGGGCCAAGGGGGAACCGAGCGCGTGCGAGGCGGTCTTTGTTGGCGCTGGGTGGCGGCGTCCCGGAGGCCGGGCGTTGAGGCGCGCCGAGCGCGCCTGGGAATCGTGCGTGAGTTGGTGCATGTGCAGCAGCCTCCCTGGACGGCGGGGGAAGGCTGATCGCAGTCCCAATGCCCTACGTGGAGGGGGAAAGGGAAACGGAAGGACGTTGACGCGCTGTCCTCGTTTGTGGACGCGCCCTTCCGG